>NC_142358.1:23376039-23680139 GCF_059441175.1 Urocampus carinirostris | reverse complement strand
ATCAAGCACAGAATGGATGATCTCATCGCGATTATACTTTTTTTATGTACAAATATCTATTCATTGAGTGAAGTGGAATATCTGTCGAGTAAATGAAGGACTTAGTGGTTTGGAAATGTCTTATTCAGTGAGCATCTTAACCAAATCTTATAGAACCCCATCAATTATTTTCCAAGATAACAATTGTTTTACAGCATTCAGAAACAGGTGACCATTTCTGAAGAGAAACTCCCTTTAACAGGTTTGACCAGTTCCACCTTAAGCCAAACCTGCTTCAGTTTCTAAGCAGCACATGATTCAAACAACTTGGCCTTTTACACATTTTACACACGTTGGTGTGTTTTCTCCCTCTTAGGAAGCAGTTGGGTTCCAGTATCGTCTGACCTCCAGAAAAGGAACATCCATCCCCTACCTCAGCACCTTAATGGCGTCAGCATGGTCTGAAGATAGTTTTGTCTGCTCAGTCTGTCTGGAGACCTTGAAGGATCCAGCAACTCTACCCTGTGGACATTCTTACTGCCTGACTTGCATCCAGAGTCATTGGGACAAAGGGAACCGCAAGGGACAGTACAGCTGCCCCCAATGCAGACAGATCTTCAATCCTCGCCCGAGCCTGGCGAAAAGCACACTCCTAGTAGAAGCTATGGAGAAACTTCGGACCAACAGCCTCAAGCCAAGTCTCACTACTTCTGCTTCTTCTGCTCCGCCATCGGAACCAATCTACCTGGAGATTCTTCCAGTTATTGGACCAAGGCAGGGCAGCGTGTATCCTCAGCTTCCCACTGTGGCTGCCAGACCCTGCCCTGAACATAAGCAGCCTTTGGATCTATTTTGCCGGGACGACAGAGAATGTGTGTGTGTTGTCTGTTGCCAGCATGGCCACAAAGGGCACCATGTACTCAAACCTGAGGAAGAGAGGAAGGAGAGACAAGTATGTGAAAAGTGATACATTTGTTATGTGTGAATTTATAGTAGTTGTGGGTTTTTTCCCTAGAAAGAGCTCACTCAGATGAAGGCAGAAGTGATGAGGCAAAGCCAGGAGATGGAGAAGATTCTAAATGAACTTCCAAGCGTTGGCCGTCAACATAAGGTACTAAGCATCATTTTTTTGTGTTTAGACTGTTCAGACAGTACATCCCGTTTCGAGATAAGAGATCACTGGTAGTCTGTTGAGTCACATAGCTAAATTGAGATCACCAGTATATTGCACTGCTAAAAAAGTATACTATTTTTGTCATTTAAGTATTTTTTTTCTTATGTTACTCTACTTTTTTCCCTTCAATTTATGCCTGTTAAACAGTAAAAAGTAATTTAAAAGGGCACTGTGTAATATATGACCATTATATGTAGTGCAGGGTCTCCAAACTTTTTGAAGTTGAAAGCTACTATTTATCAATTTGCGCAAAAGATTACCAGTTTATGTAGTTAAATAGACTGAGTCAACCACTAAAATAAATTTGCTATAAAATCAAAATGACCCAGTACTGGTGAGCTATTTTGAGAACCGGTCCGCTGGCAACTCGGCTGTCCTTAAGGGGACTACCAGTTTGGTGACCTCTGGTGTAGTGCAACTAAAAATGAGTGCAGAAAAGCATGGGGAAGAATACAAACTATAGAGACTCAAAGTGATCATACTGCACCAATATTCTTTCCGCCCAGCTTTTGACAAGGGTTTTGTTTTTTGGGGGTTCTCTTAGCACCAAGATGCCAGGCAATTATGTCAGCTCCTTCTAGGAGAGGCTCATTTTATGGACAATAAATGCAAATTTCTCGACCTATGAGTATTTAAAAGAATGCATGTTGATTTAATAGATTTATTTGTATTTATTATTAAAATCAATAGGGATTTTTTTATTTTTTGAGGACGTGGGTTTTTTTTAATCTCTAGAAGTGGCTAAAAAATACACAATGTGCCCTTGAACATAGAGTAAAAAAAGCAGTTAAATGCAGTTCTTAGAATGAGCATAATTATGCCAACAGAATCGGAAGATTTCACTTGGAAACAAGATTATAACTACTTCTATTGATATCAATACAAAATCAGTACCAGGTATCAAGCTTTGCTCATCCCTAAAAAGCAGTATGCAAAGTAGATACAACAATTTATATATTTTTTTCCCATCCCTGAAAACCCATATTTTTTTTTTTTTTTAGGTTTTGATCCAAACTTTGCAGCAAGAGAAAATTGATTTGTTTTCCGAAATTTTCAATGTTGTTACTGTTACCGGCCAACACGTCGGTGAGCTTCTCGACACGCACGAACGCTCTTTAGGCAGCCAACTTGAGGGCCACATTCATAGATTGGAGCAAGAAATGGTGCAGCTCCGCTGGAAGAAAGAAGAGCTGAGCAGGCTGGCAGACACGCAAGACCACGTTTGTTTCTTAAAGGTAGTCGGGCGTCAAATGAATTTTGGGGACAAGGTTTGCAAACATAAGGATTAATTGTGCTTTTGTGTGATCCTTTCGCCTATTCAGAATTTCCACTCATTGGAGATGGCAGGCAAACCCACTAGCACAAAAGAATCAATTGTATTCAAAGAGGAAGCGTTGGTAACTGACGTTAGCTCAGTCTTAAAGGAGCTGCAAAAGTCAATCAAGGAGGTGTGCAAGTTCACTCTTGCTAAACTTGCCACGTTTGGTCAGTTTCATTAGGTTTGTTGCTCCTCTTGTTAGTGTGGGCTACATTAACTGGATTTTTATTTCTGTAGTGAATGAGGATCCTGTAGCCCCACGAATTGAAGAACCCACGTTACTGAACATTAGGCAAGACAGCGGCATCTCAGCAGGTAGAGTTCCTGAGCATCTATTATCTAACCGAATCTTTGTAACATTTACCACTTGTTTCCATCTATTACAATAGTTTATGAGACGCAAAATCCTGGACCTGGGCCACAACCTCCAGGTAAGTGATGATAAAGTTGTTATTTTAGGTGGGATTAAATTCTCACTGAGAAGAAATAATAAATGTTTTTAAAACAACATAAAGATTGAATCAATTATACAATATATGAAGTAGAATCCTAATCATTTTCCAAACAAAAAAATAATGCACTACTCGAAAAAATTAGAGGAACACATTAAAAACACATCAAATGGTCAAAAATGACTTTGAATGTGGTGAACAGTCAAATGTATCAATTGCTTTGTCCTCCAAGAACTGCTTGCATACTCGAGCCAAATGAGGTTGGGCAATGTCATAGACCAGGAAAAACCTCCTGGTCTATGACATTCCACTGCACCAACTTGTGTTCTGACTTTGGTTCCAAGGATTTCATCCCGATAGTTACCGTGTTTTCCAGAGCATACCGCGCACCTTATGAAAAATCCCAGATTCATAGACATGTGCCACTGCATTATTTTACACCCAAATAAGGTGCACCTGATAATGAGGCGTGTGTTTAGGATTTAGTTTGTGCACCCAGCCTCGAGGTGCCTCCTACTATGTCTGTTTTTCAAAAACATATACACATACACATACACAAACGCATACAAGTGTGCGTATCTAAAAATAAAGCGAAAGCAAAACCGACTTTGGTTGTGCTTTATTCAAGTATCGATGACAAAGTACTTACATCTTTTTATTCATCAATAGATGTGGGCATCATAAAACACTAATAGGATGAGCACAAAAATAGACCTGGAACATGACTTATTTTTACCAGTAATCGCCAATCAAACCTACTGAAGTCCTCGTCCTCTGTTTATGAATTTTACATTTGCCCCTAGCAAACATGCCAGGTTTACTTTCAGAGTCACTCTCTGTGCCTTACGGCTCCTCGGAAATGAACAACAGTTGATAGATGCTTTAGCTAAAGTGTTTGCTATCAGCTGCTTGGAATGCTTGCAGCCCTTTTTTCACTTGTTTTTTTTTCACATTGGATGTGAAGCCCTGCACAGACAAAGTTCCATTAGAGAAATACAGTTGCTGAACAGCGCTATTATCAGATGATGCTATACCCTGCACACCAGACGCCATTTTCAGAGATACGTCAAGTTCTATTAGTCACGTATTTAGGATTATGTGAACATTCAAGATGGCGCTATCGGTTACGCAGCACATTTTCATAAGACCTCGTTAAACATTTTCTGTCTATGTATGTGAGAAGTAATGCACAATAAAATAAGACAGCATGCTGATGTGAAAGATACAGAGGTGCTATGGAAAGTGGCACAAGCCATCAAAAGTAAAATGATGATCGCTAGTGGCGACGTTCGCAGATAGCATTAAGCAGAGGTAGGCAACCCGGTCGTCGAGGGCAAAATGTCTTGCATGTTTTTGGAGGTTTTTCTTTTTTCAGAGCATGTGATACAAATTATCACTTTGTTAGCAAGCTGGCAGTAGCTTGTTAACAATCCTGGTGATTGGGATCACCTGAGTATAAGAAGAGAAAGCATCGAAAACATGCAGGACGGGTGGCCTTTGAGAACCAGGTTGCACACTTCTTGTGATAGGTGTGCATGGGGCTAGATGGTGATACGTGGATAAACTATAATTTTCTTATGGTGTCCTCTACTACATCTTCTTTGACAGCACTGCACTGTAGGGCGTTCCACACATTTGGAAGAAAATTGAATACCTTTAGGGGCGGCTTTATAATCGTGAAAATATGGTAAAAGCAGTCAGGGTGCCATTATCTATTCTGTAGCAGTCTGAGCATCTTTTATGGGTTATGCCTACCCAAGACTAACATTGACCGACCAGCCTACCAGTCATGCTAAATGTTGTAGCAGGCAGCATATAGTTTTTTTTCACAGAATCGGCAGAGACTTTCACGTCTGTTGAACATGCTGTCATTGGTGAAAAGCCCCGAGTGCCAGTGGCGGACAATAGTTACTAACTCCGATGTTTAATGGCAAATGCCAATTAAGCTCTATGGTCCTGTGCAGTTAGCAAAGGGCCCCCAAAAGGACGTTGGTCATCCAGGTCCTCCTGGAGCCCGTGATTGTTTGGTCAGAAACATTAATGGTGGCTTGCTAGAAGTTCTCATAGGGCTCTGGCTGTGATCAACTCGTTCCTCCTTGCACAAAGGAGCAGATACAGATCTTGATGTAGGTTTAAGGACATTGAACAGCCCTGTGGAACTGTCCTTTTTTCTCGATCCGCCATTATTTGGTTGCCCTTCAGACTACCAAGGAGCCCAGTGATGTCTGCACAGAAACTCCTGAGAATGATTTTGAGTGGCGACAATGAATTTTGGCAAATTCTGCTTCATCTGTCACTAATTTTTGAGTGTCTTTGATTATTCTTATTATAAAATTGCTGCTATGTGTCACTGATTCCTAATTTGTTTTATTTTAGTCTTGTCTCATGAAGCTTCAGCACCACCTCCACCGTTCCCTCGGCCACAACTTCAAGGTACGGTAACTAATGTTGCACATTTGGGGGAAAAAAACTAAACATTTGACCTTTGCACCTTCATACCAAAAAGTCATTTGGAAAACAACAATTTAGTTTAGGGAATGGGACATTTTTTGTCTATTTTGCTGCAAATGCTTTGAGGTTGTGACTCAAATTATCCAAATGAGATAAATTTGACTTACCAACTGTTTCAAATCGGCATAAAACTCTAGCTAACCGCCTTGACAGCATTTCCACAGGTGAAAAAAATAATCTTCTTTTTGATGTGGCCCTTAGCACCTTTAGTGACATCAACTGTAAGCCCAGAACCAAAAACGAGGGAAGAAATGTTAAAATGTGAGTCCAAATAAGCGCAATAAGAGACTGCTCATTTTGCACTACCAGGATTTGACTTTGAATGTATCTTCCTTCCTTCAGTTCGCTTTGAGCCTACAATGGACCCAAACACGGCGTATCGCCACATCCAGTTGTCAGATTGCGGTCGTAAGGCCACTATGCGTGCTGAGAACCTGAACCCGGGGGACCACCCGGATCGCTTCCTTTACTGGCGCCAGCTTCTGTGCACTGAGCCACTGGGAGGAAGTCCATACTACTGGGAGGTGGAGTGGACCGGTTCTAAGGTGAAGAATACTAAATGACAATATCTGCCAAAAGTTTTTGCAGTAGGGTCAATCTATGTCAGATCACCCAAAAATTTTAAACCAAGGTCATTATGATTTACCTGAAATGTTTTGCACTTGTTAACACAATCTATAATTTTAAGTCAGTCGTAGCAGGGGTTGGGAGTTAAGACCAATGGAACTGTGAATTTTTCCATAAAAAGGGCCGATGCAGCATTCATTTGAACTGTTATATCTCAAAAAATACTGAACCGATTAATCTCGGGGTCATTACTCATTAGCTGCACCCCTTATCCTCAGTAGTGTCGCGGGGGTGCTAGAGCCCATCCCAGCAATCATCGGTCAGTGGGCAGGGGACACCCTGAAATGGTTGCCAGCCAATCGCAGGGCACACAGGGACAGACAACTTGCTCGCTCATTCACACCAAGGGACAATTTTGGACCGGCCAATCCACCTTAAATGCATGTCTTTGGGATGTGGGAGGATACCGGAGTGCCCAGAGGAAACCCACGCAAGCACGGGGAGAACATACAAACTCCGCACAGGAAGTCCGGTAGCTGGATTTGAACCCACACAGGAGGTTCCCAAGACCTTAGAACTGTGCCGCACACGCGCTAACCACTGCGCCGCCGTGCTGCCCATCTCTGGGTCAATTTTCCCAAAATGTCTGAAATCTTATTCAACACGGATTTCATAGCATGTTTTTTGGACTTTGGCCTTGTGACAAATATTTTGTCTTTAAAATTGACTTTGTGGATTTTTACAGATTCCAAATATCCATACCTTTAAATATTAATGATAGACACCAAGACTATTTTGAATTTTCAAGCTTTTGTTACCTCACTTTGAACCTTTCATTCTCACAAAATACATTTTTTTAAAGGAACAGGAACATAACCACTTTTGAAAAAAGGAATCAGTAACGTAATCCGAATACAATAACATTAAAATAATATAACTGAATTACTTTTGATTACTTTTGGATGAATCCAATACCAAATATGCTCATAAAAGAAGAAACAATATAAATGAAATTACGAAATTGTTAACAGAAATAAACAATATTACCTTAAAATATAATCAGAGGAAACCAGGATAAAGTGGTTGCTTGTAGTCCTACAAAACGTAGAATTGTTTTTGAAGCAAAAATAATCCTTTTTTTTTTTTTTTTACATGGCAGACGAGGTTTGCGCAGTTTTAGTTCATATTAAGAATCCAATATTGTTTTTAACACACCAATTGTTTACTTTCTACATTTCCAACACACATTTGTACTTGTTTGGCGGGGGGATGCCAAACCTCTTGAAATTATTCAGATTTACTAGGCTAAGTTGATTATTTTCTCAGTGATCAAATAATGTTGTGGATTTTGAACAACAATTAATTGCAAAATACGAAAAGAAAATGGTCCAATTTACTAAATGTCCCTGAAAACATCACAAGTGAGCGACTTGCTGCCTAAAAAAAGAGGCAAAAAGAAAAGTGCTTTTACCTGCAACACACTCTGACAAATATGCATTGGTGAATAAGGTGCCGGTCTGTACAACCTGCAAATTGCGTATCTCCTGCGTGTGTGTTATCCTAATCTCTCTGTCTCTCGCGTCAGTGATTGAAATGATGACAAGATCCCTCTATCGGTGCATTATGTATACGAAATATAGTTTTAAATAAAATTGTAATCCAGCAAAATTATCTTAATTTTAACTAAGAGTTTTCTTAATTTTAACTAAAAGTTACTGTAATTTGATTTTCTTTTTTTATATGTAACTGTAGACAATACAATTTTTTAAAAATTTAAATTACGTAACTTTTACATGTATTCTGTTACTCCACAGCCCTGAATATAATAAGGATTCCAAATTGGCTTTAATTTCCAAGATTGGGGAATTTCTTAGTACTTTGCCAATCATGTAATGCCACCAAACATTCTTACCAGATATTATTGTCTTCCACATGTTCTTTAAACATCAATTTCAAGGTCATAATATCCAACATGCAACAATCTCGAGAATTGTTGCACATTTTAAATCGTAGTTGAATACACTTTTTTTAAAATTGACCCAGTAGTTTCCGAAATGGCAGGATTCAAAGAAAAACTAACTGGCTTTTTTTATGTGAAAAATTTGAAGATGCGTTGGGACATAGCTCCCAACCCCCTTTGTGCATTCATTCATTTTCCAACTGCTTGTTCTCACGAGGCCTGAGGGGGGTCCTGGAGCCCATCCTGGCTAGCAGTGGTCACCCTGAATTGGTTACCAGCTGAACACAGAAAAACCTAAACACACTTTCATTGAAACTGAGGAATAATTTTGACTTATTAACCAACCCGTGTACACATTTTTGGAATGTTAGAGGAAATGGGAAGGCTCCAATTAAACTAAAATTTTGAATATAGATGTGCGCAAACACTATCAACAATATAAAGGGAATACGTTGCTACAAATACATTCCCCCAACCGTTTTCCAGCCACAAACTCTGCCAAATAGAAGGAACCTCGGAAGGCTCACAATTCGTCACACAAGACTTTTTCGTCTCCCTTTTCTTATTTCTATTTCCTCTTGGAGTGTTGGACTTTCTAGTGTTTCCACGTCCGCGACTGACATTTTTTTTTTTTTTAGTTTACAGGAAGTGATCAGACGCTAATGATGTATAACAATGTTTTAAATCCCCAAACTGTCAACTTGTAATCTAAGATTATTGATTTTCTTTCGTGTGCTTTCGTCATTCACGCTCAATGTTCCCTCTAATTTTCCACGGGTCTGAGCGTTCACAAAGAGTCTGTGAGCAACAGCAATCCCAAGTGTGGCAACTAAATCATTATCAAACATGTCTAAAACTTGACATCACGTTACATTTTGCTGAGTTTTCGGCAATGCAAAAAAGTTTTTCACTTTTGAATGAATTGACTAATGTATTATTGCAAAGGTTGTACGGCCTACAAACGTCATTTGTTTTTACAACACTTCTTCCACAAGATTTCCATTTTTTTTTTCCTGGTATCTTTTGTCGCATAATACTAACTTTTTGGGGGGCTTATTTAGTCTGTTGCACGATACACAACTGTATTCAATCACATTTTTTAGTGGAAGTACAATGTTTGCACCAAGATTGACTTGGTATAATTGGAAATTATTTGAATGCAACCCAAACTTTTTCTTCTTTTTCCCCCGTTTCTTTTCTATTTTTTTTAATTCCTTTAATAAATCTCAATGTGTTAATTTTTTCCTAGCTGTTCCTTTTTTTTCTTTTTGTTCTCTATTTACTTTTTTTCCTTTTGTTTCTTTCTTTTCTTTTCGGGCTTTTTTTTCTGAATTTTTCTTTTTTTTTTCCTCTTCCTTTTTTTTTCTCAGCTTTTCACTCCTTTTTCATTT
The DNA here is from genome assembly GCF_059441175.1 of Urocampus carinirostris. Lineage (NCBI taxonomy): Eukaryota > Metazoa > Chordata > Actinopteri > Syngnathiformes > Syngnathidae > Urocampus > Urocampus carinirostris. The sequence goes on along the minus strand of NC_142358.1, from coordinate 23,670,787 downwards.
TGGTATTTTTTCTTTTTTGTTCTATTCCCCCTTCCTTTAAGTCATTTTGTGCATAATTTTACATAATATTTGGTCATATAGGGATGAAAGACCCCGCGACCCTTCTGAGGATAAGCGCTGCAGCTAATGAGATGAGGGATAGATTTTCTTGTGCGGGCAGTGCACGATTGCACACGCGCGCAGTGTAGAGGGAACATTGTCCACGCTAGAGATTTATTTCATTGTGTGTCTGACTGAAATTGCCTGTTAACTGATTAATTAGGCATCCATTGTTCCTGCATTGGTAACCGAAGGGGACTCCAGCTGACCTGGATCCCTAATAGCTCGTTTTTGCCAAGGAAGACAAAGAAAACCTAAGCCAGGGTAGGATTCTACCATGCTAAGCGGGCGCGGCCCCTCAGTCATTGGCGCCTCCTCCTGCAAACCATTTTGACTTGAACTCAAACGCACCACCCCAATCAGGTTTGGTGCATCTGGTGCATTATTGCTCCCAGACACATCTCAAAGTGTGTAACGTTTAAAAAAAATGTGTAGGAATAATTCACACAGGTCAATTTCAAGGTCAAAATATATTGTAAGGTCAAGGTGCTAAAACATGCACCAGTCTAAAATGATTGCAGATTGGTAGCCTAATCCTTGTTGAATTTCTTTTCTGACAATATGTTTTGTGAAGTCATGAGATCGAACCTCCTGTGTGGAGTTTGCATGTTCTCCCCGTGCTTGTGTGGGTTTCCTCCGGGCACTCCGGTTTCCTCCCACATTCTAAAAACATGCATGTTAATTTAATTGGCCGGTCCAAATTGTCCCTAGTCGTGAATGAGCGCATTGTCTGTCTCTGTGTGCCCTGCGACTGGCTGGCAACTGGTTCAGGGTGTCCCCTGCCCACTGCCCGAAGATAGCTGGGATGGGCTCCAGCACCCCCGCGACCCTACTGAGGATAAGCGGTGCAGATAATGGATGGATGGACAGATGGATGTTTTGAAAAATTTTAAGCCAGTATATATTTTTTTTTTTATGTAGAATAGTTTTTAGAAGGCAGCTAACCGCCTTTTTTCTGGGGAGGAAGGTCTTAAATCCCACAAGCTATAGCTTCTAAACAGCTACGGTAATCAGATGAACCCAAAAATGTGGATTGTGTGTTGCGCAATCATTATCAACAAGTACATAAAGTTTCATGAAGATCAAGATAGGTTTGATTACCAGAGATCTACGGGTGATTTGACAAGGAACAACTCACTCTCTAAAAACATTTTGGGGAGTTAATGGACCAACCCAATACTTGGGTTGATTTGACCCAACGTTCTGTGTTTTGCTTTTCTGAGAAAACCAACACAACAATTGTGTCGAGTTTTTTTTTTTTTTTTTTTATCTAGAAGAAAAGTTTGTCTAAAATAATACCCCCTCCCCAAAATTGATTCACTTTATATTGGGTCATCTTGATTAGAAAAATTCAAACAGAAAAATAGGTCAAATTGATACAAATATTGTAAAAAGATGACTTTCAACAACAACAACAACAAAAATCTTCCTCTTTGCCCAGATTACCATTGGAGTGGCATACAAGGAAATCGATCGGCAGTCCTCTGATGACAGAAGCCGTTTGGGACATAATCCTGATTCGTGGAGCTTGTACTGGTCTGGTAACGGTTTCTCCTTCTGGCATGACAGCCGAGAGAAACTCCTCGGCTCACCCAAAACCCGACGTATCGGCACCTACCTGGACCAGCACGCCGGCGTTTTGGCTTTTTACCGCATCGCAGACGACCAGGCTCATCTTATTCACAGGCACGTGACCCAGTTCAACGGGCCACTCTATCCGGGATTCCGTTTCTGGGGTGGGGTTGGTTCTTCTGTCAAAATCTGCCAGTTGGATTGAAACACAAATTGAGTGTCTGCAGTAGATTAAGTATGCTTTTGGTTGCTGTAGAGAATTGATGAAACATGATTCATGTAATAACGATTGTCGTAATAAAGGTGTAGAAGAAAATCACACGCAAGTTATCGTTTTGGTTTTTCTTATCCTTTTTCACTATGCCAATTGGGACTATAGTAATAATAAACAGAACAGTAATTTCACACCTACAACTGAGGTAAAGTTCTGTTTTCTTGTTTCAACTTTGAAAAGGAAAAAAGATGGAATAAAGAGTTGGCAGTTGAAAGCATTAGTTTGAGCCTATTCCCTTTGTGTATTATATTATTGTATTACAAAGCTGTTTATGTGCAAATATGTTAGGGTTTTTTTTGTCCGGTGCCTAAAGAAAAAAAATGCGTAAAACTAGTTTACACATGTAAACTAGTTTTACTCATTTTTTTCTTTAGTTGAATCATTTTGCATTATAATGCCAACAAATTATATGTAGAAAATACAATCTCAAAAGACTAGCTTGAATGAGGCCCAGCCCGCATTCCTTGCCCATTACTATTTAAAATAAAAGTACACTATCTTGTTAATGTAAGCCGTTTTACATTTAACTATCGGCATTACCGGGGATGTATCCTTTTTTAAAGTTATTTGGTTAACATGATTCTCACCAGATTGTAGGAAGCCTTGTCCACAAAATGCTTGCTTCTCCAAGCAAAGTACCTTCTACCTTCCTGTATATAGTACATACCAGCATTTTGATCTTCTAGGAAATTCAATTTTTAACTGGCATGAGAATTCCATGCCATGAGTGTCTTTAACACATGATCAATTCTTTCCAAATAATTTTTAAATGGGCCTTTAATTTAAATCTGTAAATTACTCCGAGCCCTTATACAAAGCTGAGCCCATTTTAACCCTACTTTTAATAACTGCAACTTGATTTTAACAAGAGAAACATAGTAAAAACACATTATTTTAAAAAATGAATGTAATTTGGGTGACCAAGATCCCTGGAAATCAAACAATAATAGGATCTTTATTATCCTTTTTCAGGATGTATGATAATTGTAGTTGGGTCGATGGACTAATAATAAACCTGAATGACATCTCGTGGTCTCTTTTGTTTACGAAATAGAAATTTAATATGTATTAAAAACAACATCAATCGTTTTAAAGCTGTAACGGTTAATTCTTTTAAAGTTCTTACTAAATAAAGAACAAGTTTGTGGCAAGGCAATAAAATGGTGTTTGTGTAGTGTCATGTTGAGTTGATTCAATAAACGGGTTTTTTCACGATTTTGTTAAGCGATGATTTGATTTAAGATGGTTGCACCTCCACCATTCATCCTCTTGGAGACGCTGTGTCTTCAAGGCTGTGTAGTTACCTCATCAGAATCACATTTGTTATTATTGTATCGCTTCAACAAGAATAGAGTTGAACTCCAGTTGGCCAAACTATACAATATAAAGACTGATAAATATAGAAAAAAAATCAGATCTGAAATAAAACCCATACACAACCAGGATATTGCAAAAAATCTTTTATTAGGACAAAACTTTGGAAAGGAAGTCAAGTGTAAACAATACAATGTAAAACATTTAGGAGTTCCTAAATTAAATAAAGAAAAATACTTCATCTGCTGTATTAGAATCGAGCCAAGTACATCCCTTTTAAAACACATGGGGGGTAGAAATGGAGGAAAGGGAACCTGGAGCCCCAGAAACACAGGTAACACACTCACGGAGAGGCAAATTATGAATAGTGGCTGAAGTTAAAAACAAAAAGTCATGAAAAACAGTGTTGAATGATCTTAAATCACTTCACAAGAAACTAACAAAAAAATAAAAAATAAAAATAACCAGCCAGACACTCTGGGTGCACAACACCCCCAAAGCTCTGAAACTAAAATCGCCCCTGATTTGGACAATGGCCCCGACTATTACCCTTATAAGATTTCTGTAACATTAAAAGCAGAGTCCCCTCCGCTTGTTTTATATATACAGATGCATTATAAGCTATATTAAGACATGGTATAAACAATTTCAACAAGGCTATCTAATTCTGTACAATTAACTAAAACTAAATATTCAAGCAACCACAATACAACGTTGCGGCTAGTTATTGTCCGAAGCATCGACAAAGGAAGATTTGCAATTAGCATTTGAAAGTCTGAGTAGCTGTCAAAATTCTGCGCTTTTCTATTGTTTCCTTCGAGTAAAAACATGTGTTATTATATTGAGATCTATCTATCTATCTATCTACCTATCTATCTATCTATCTATCCTAGTCATATCCCTCGAGAGGGGTGATCAACAGCAAGACAAACACATACACAAAAAAAGAAAAAAAAAAAGAAAAAGAAAAAGGTGGGACACCAAAATGTCTCGCGGACCCTAGTTATAGGGTCACTAAATACGAGAGGATGTGAAAGTAAAGCGACTAAGTGGAAGAAAGAGGAGATCGGAAGGATGATGACTAAAAAGAAAGTTGAGTTGTTAGCCTTGAATGAAAGAAAGATAAAATATATGACTGCCCAGATTTAGTCGTAATTATAAAACTTCTTCATTTGTGACTTCTTCATTTATTTCGTTAAAATTATGTAACTTGTGTTCGATTGTACAATATAACCTTGGTTGTTTGAGTAGGGTACACAAAGAAAGACCAGAAACTTAAATTTCAGTTCATGAGATGTTCATTCCTGAGAATATCACGCGTAAAGTCCTGCTTTCGTCCTTTTTGACAAAATACAATCGATTTCCTCATTAAGGGTTGAGCGGTTTGAGTTAAATTTATCCAAATATGACGTGGCAGTCATCGATAGAATAGTGCTCCATTCAACTATATGATTTTAATAGATTTTCAATCAATTTACGGACGACCCTTTTTGTATAAGAATGATAGTAAAACATGTCAGCCTTCTCACTAGTGAATTACTACATTCATTGTCTCCTAGTTAATTAATGCCCAGAATATTTTCCGTTTTAAAACCTTCAAAGGAACTACTCTTCTGTTTTCAGCCTCTTTTTTTGGAACCCCGCTTTCTCCATATCCAGATCTGACGAAAAATCAGAGGAAAAAGCCTTTCCTCAACACAAGTTAACCACAAGAGGGCACTCGGGGAAGAACGGCATAACAGTAACCATATGCAGTATCATTTAATTGTAACCATGCATTTCCAATTGTATCCACCGTAATTTCTGGTATATAAGGCGCACTGGATTATAAGGCGCACTTTCAAATTTCTAGTTTTTTTAGGTGCGCCTTGTAGTTCAGAGAATACGGTATTTGATTCAATTTTCCTTTTTTTCCCACTGTTTACTAACGGGGTCTTCACCGCAACAGAGAAGTTAATATGTTCTGCTACACGGTCTACTGGTTTGTAGATCTCGACCGAAGGCTTTAGCTCAAAGTAAACATAAATATCACATTACCGAAGGAACGGCATGGGTTGCCTTAAGAAATCCCATCGCTGAGTTGTTTTCTCCCGGGTCAGATGATGAATGTGGAGGTGATGACAAGCATTTTGGAGGACAAATGAGAGGATGAAGAAGACAGCCGCATACCAGGTAATTAGTCCTATTGATCAGAGACCACAAGGGAATTTTTTTGGTCTCTCGCAGTGGACATGCACAAAAGTGATCAGGTCTAAATGGAGCTGGAAACAGGGTTGGAATATTTGCAGTTAAACGCATTTTTTCTTATGTTAGATTTTTGAATGCATGCTAAACTTTTGCTAATCCACTATCTGCACCGCTTATTTTCAGTAGGGTCACATGCAATGCACATGCAAACTCCACACAGGGAGGCTGCGGTCCTGGACTTGGACCCTGAACCTCTGCACCGTGGGGCTGCGCGCAAACCACTTATCCGCTGTGCCGCCTGCTAAATTTTTGTGTTTTGGGAAAATAAAACAACAACCAAAAACCAAACATTTTAATCTACCACTAAACATGTGTCAAACTCAATGTGGTCTGCCACATTGTTTTAAGAGATAATGCTGAGAAAAGCACACGAGAAAAATTAACTACAATGGCTTGCAGTCTAAAATACGTCCACTGAATGCCGCCAAAGCCAGGTGACACTCGCAATGCACCTCCCATATATAGCTGTACTACCATTAATCAACCAGAGAACATTGAGGAAACCCTTCGCAGTGTTATTTTACTTAGAATCAATATCACGGCGTTCAAGGTAATATAAAAAATACCAAATTGTAAAAAAATTGCACCAAAGTATTTTTGCAGAAGTTTAAAGAAGCTTTAGCTCCTTTCTATAATGGATGTGAAATCTAACAGTGAAGGTCCCATTTTCAGGTAACCATTTGCGTAGTTTTTGTATTTGTAGTATTTGTGTGCTATTTTTGTCACTTAAGTCTGCATGAATTTCACCAAGTTATTTAAAATGTAGTAGACATAAATTCAGTTGTTTTAACAAATGCAAAAAAAATTGGGGAAAAAAACCCCTCAATAATTGTTTTATAGTCAAATCTTACAACCCTGAATTAAAACTTATGAGTCTCCAAAAGGACCCCCAGCCCTCCAACTTTTTATACCATCAATTTACTGGTCCACTTTCTCTAATAGATCATTTCTGATTTCTCCCCTAAAATGATACAAACACTATTATTAATCACCGATATCTATGCCAAATCAGGTTAAGTTTATTTGTATAGCCCTCAATCACAAGAAGTCTCAAAGGGCTGCGCAGATTACAGACTACTATCATTACGCCATCCCCTGATCTAAAACCTACACGAGGGCAAGGAAAAACACAATAACATAGGAATTAGGAAATTAAGAGACCTTGAGATTGTGTTCATAACAATATCTTGTAATTGTACAGTGCAGATACTATTACACTTAGATTAAGAATAAATATCAAAACCAGGTATAGGTATTGGCACCGGCGAAAACTTTATTTTAAAGGGACAGTGTGTACGACTTAGCCTCCCAGCTGCCCTAGTTTCTATTCTTTCTAGTGCTTTGTAGAACTCATTTTCAATCGCACTACACAATACAGCGACATCTAATGGTCAAACATTACTCATTATTCTATTTAAAGTATCAGTACTTACAACTTATTAATGCCAGTATTGGCTTCCCTTTGGTGAGTATTTTACAATTAAGGAATAGAAATTTTAAAAATATTTTATAGTCATGAATTTGACATTCCTTTTTAGTAGTAATATATCAGTGTCATGATTACTCATTAATTTCACCTGTGCCCGCTCATTAGACGCCAGCCGCTACGGGCTATCTGATTGGCTCCATGTCCCTTTTTAAGCCCAGTCCTGTCACTCTCCTTTAGTCAGTCCGTCTGCGAACCTCTGTTGATACAAAGCAAGCCTTTTTGACCCTGACTACCGCCTGTCCCGTTTTTGCTACCGTTTTACTCCTGTCTGTTCCTGATCTCCCCGTCTGTCTCCGGCTATGACCTGTTTTTTGATCCCGACCACGTCTGCTCTCCCGTCCCGGCTTACGACCCGTTTTTGTTCCCGACCACGTCTGCTCTCCCTTCCCAGCTTACGAGCCGTTTCTGACCGCGAACACGTTTTTGCTCTCCTGTCCCGGCTATCGACCTGTTTTTCCGTCCTTGACACCCCCATCGCCCGCTACGGAAGAACCACTTCCGTATTCGGATCACAATCCGATTGCGAGAGCGACTTGGTTCCCGCGCCCAGTGAGCACTGGATTGTGGGCGAAGCCCTTCCTCTTTATTTCAATAAAACGTGTGGTAAATGTTACGCGATTGGGTCTACCCTTTGTTCTGGACGTGACAATCAGTATTTTTTCTTAAATGTTGAAGTATTTTTCCTGTTGCTATCTGTATAAATGACAACTGAAGAGCTAAATATTTTACCTGTCTGGAAAAAGTTGTACTCTGGATCCCTACATTTTATTGATAAATATTTCAAAAAAACAATATATTGAAAGAATAGCAAAATCGTCCAAGTTGTTGCAAATTAGTGGAATTTTATAAAACATTTACCTCATTTGTTTGAAATATTTTGTATCAAAGACAAACAATAAAAAGCTTCCAGACGTATAGAATTTCAAAATACATTAAATCTAGGCTTAAAACACACTTCTATTTGTCATGATTGCTGATTCAGGGCACCTGTGACTGCCCAATTGGTGCCAACAGCCCTGAGCGCTGATTGGTTCAAAGAGTCTTTTCAAACCCCCGGCCTCCAAGAGGAAGCTGTCAGACCGTTTAAGAACCTATGCTCCCAGCTAGGCAAGCTCCATACCTTCCGACATTTTCCTGCCCTGTTTTCTCCCGTCTGATACCGGTTGCAGACCTGTTTCTGGACCCGTTTTTGCCCGGCTGTTCCATCCCAACCATCGACCTGTTTTGCCCTGTTTCCTGCCTGATACCTGTTGCCGACCTCTTTTCTGGACTCGATACCGCCCTTGCTCTCCCGTCCCGGCTATCGACCGGTATCCCCGCTGCCTACGATTATCCTCGCTCGACACGGAAGTGCCACTCCCGCGTTCTCGCCAACAGCTACCCGTGTCCGTCGATCATCGGATCGTGGAAGCAAGCACTGCTCTCTCTCTTTATCACTAAAACTGAGTAAACGAACGCTACTGGGTCCTGTCTCCGTTTCTGGCCTGTGACACTATTCTATCTCTTATAAATGACTTATATTTCCTTTTGACGATATCTGTGTATTATTTGGATCTGCAACATCCATTGCAGCCTGATCATCTTGGAAGGGGGTTTGCCAAATGTGAGGTCCCTTCTGTTGAGGTTTTTGAGTTTTTCCTTGCCCTCATGTAGGTTTTAGATCAGGGGATGGTGTAATAATAGTCTGTGGTTTGCAATAGCAGCCCGTTGAGACTCTTTGTGATGAAGGGTGATACAAATAAACTTGACTTGACTTGAGTACCATTACTTCAAATTATCACTAGGTATCGACCCTGTATGATACCTGATATACAGTAAGTACTTGCCCAACTTTAGTCTGCTTGTTATTTATTAACTTTATTAATTACTTAGTTTTATTTTCAACCTTGTGAAATTGAATGCTTCAAATCTCTAACAATAACATTTCATTTTTTTGTTATGAGTGTTAAAGTCCGCGAGAGGAGCTGTTTTGTGTTTGTTTACAGACTTTGACATGTAGCTCTAGTGCAAAGAAGTAAGAGCGTGACATCATCTTTACCTAATATGTCCTTCAGCAGCACTTATTACCACCATGCATCACATTATAAAACAGGCTCTTCATTGATTATTATCATTTTTATTGGGATTTTATGAAGAGGTATGGGGCTTTTGGTTTTCTTTTCTTTTTTACTTCACATTTGAACACATCTGATCTCATTGCCTCATTCCAAAGAAGAACTCATTTTTTCTCTCTAAAAATTCTGTATAAAGGCCCTATGTACGACTGTATAAATAAATAAACACCTACAAATTTATGCAATATGAATAAATGAACACATGAATACAGTGAAGAAAATAAGTATTTGAACACCCTGATATTTTACCATTTCTCCCACTTAGGAATCATAGCGTACATGCACCTGAGATGAAAATTTCGGACCCCTCTATGATTTCTAAGTAGGGGAAATAGCAAAATATCCGGGTGTTAAAATATTTATTTTCTTCACTGTATATTGCATAATACCTAAGTGTATGAAAAAATTGCAATTCATTTATTTGTTGATGCATTTTTTTGTCATTTATTTATGTATTTTTTCCTAAAATTTGTTGTGTATTTTATTCATGTAGTTTGTTGTAAATTTCGTCATGTATTTTGTCGTGTATTTTGTGTGGTTTGTATTCTTCCTTGTACGTTGTAGCACCTGTTTTCGGTTGCACCAAACAGCGGTATCCAGTGGTAGACTATTACACACGGTCCCTTTAAATTTGCAAAGTGAGGTCTGTTTGAAGGGCTGATAGCACTTTAAATAGAATGCATTTTGTTATTTCACCTCTAGATGTCAGTATCATACTCCGACAAAGCCCTCGGACAGGGTCATAGTAATTTTCTAGGAAGTTTGATTTCTAACTGGCATGATGCGTTGGTTGTTGACTGAGCCTATGTTACCTCATTCCATCCATTATCTTTTGCTTATCTGGGGTCAGGTCGTAGGGGCAGCCACCTCAACAGGGAAATCCAGACCTCCCTATCCCCAGCTACTTCTTCCAGCCCATCCGACGGGATCCTGAGGCCTTCCCGGGCCAGCCTAGAGACATAGTCTCTCCAGCGTGTCCTGGGTTGTCCCCGGGACCTCCTGCCCGAGCCACCTCAACTGGTTCCTCTCAATGCTATTTTAACTCAACTTCAAATAATTAAAACCAAGTAACAATATAGTAACATTATAGTAACATTATAATAACATGATAGGATTTTAGAAATGCACATCAAACTGGTCAGTCTTTGAGCCAATCAATAAGAAAAAGTAAAGCTTTAAATAGGTTGGTGAGCCCTGTTATACACGGTACCTTTAAAATAAAACTACTCCAGTTTTGCTTCAAATTCCAATGTCTGTGCTGCTCTTTGATGGATAGGATGTTGTTCGTTCCAGGGTTTTCCTGAACTGTATGAACCAGCCCACTACTTACTGTTTTTCCAGCACTCTGCAGCCAAAATTCAACCCTGTAAGAAGGAAATATTTCTCGTTGCATACTTTTGTCCTTTCGGTCCAAATACTAAAGCACAGTATCGGGTTTCATCGCACGTTTTGCTAAAGCGCCGTAGTATGCGCGTCTGACTGTTATTCCGCAGTTGCTCCGGACGATGATGGACGCGGTCAAAGTATTTGGAGAATTCCCTCCGCGCGACTGTTTCTCTTCCCAAATAAGGCCGGGCTTTTGAAGCCCGCTGATGGAGCGGGAAGTGGTAGCAGGCAGACGCTAAAGGCCATGCCCTTTTAAGGATGAACTTTCCTTTTTCCCCTTCCTACCGGCCCTCCTTTTTCCCCGCAGGCCGGCCCTCGAACCACCACACCCACCTTCTCAAATGTGACTGCCGTTAGATGCTCTGCTCCTATTCGGCAAGCGCTTTTAAGCAGGGAACTCTCGGCAAAGAAAATATCTTCACTCGGGCCGGCCAGCAGATTGCAGATACGTTTCCTGACAGTGAGTACAGATTTGAATTATGTTCCTTGCAAATTTCTTTAGACACAGGTCTGTTTTAACTGCATAGGGCGGTACAATGTAACAATTTACTACAAGTCATTGATTGCTGTGTGTTTGTGTTCAAAACCCAATTCTAGTCAAGTCATGTTTATGTGTGACGCCCTTAATCACAAGAAGTCTCAAAGAGCTCCACAGACTATTACAAATCGCAAACTATTATTACACCATCCCCTGATCCAAAAGCTACATGAGGGCAAGGAAAAACTCAAAAACCTCAACATGAGGAAAATGAAGAAATCTTGAGAAGGGACTGCACATGAGGTAATGCCCCTTCCAGGATGAACCGGCTGCAATGGATGTTGCATTGATGAAAAATGAAAAATAAAATAAAAAGGATGACTAGGTTGTAATGAATTGCATTAACAAACTATACACAGACATTGTCAACATAAAATATCGGTAATTCATAAGCTTTAGAATAGAAGGATGTTTTAAACCTATTTTAATCAGTTCCACTGAGGTTGCAGATTGCAGGTTGAATCTCAAAGGACAGAGCATTCTACAGCACCGGCGCCCGAGTAGAGAATGCCCTCGAGCCTGCGGATTTCTTCTTGGCTCTTGGGATCAATAGTAGACCAGCATTTATCCAGTAAATGTGACATACTCTAACTTGTTGTTTCTCAACCTTTCTTGGGCAAACCTTTTACATTGGAAAAAATAATCAAACTGTAATATAAACAAACCCAAACATATATAATCTTGAGTTCCAGTGTTTGAGTTTTTTTTAGGGTTTGAAATCTGGAAAACATGGCAGGCTTGCGATACCACATTATAAAGGGATCCATTCACCCAGGCCACCACCTCTTTCACCTACTGCCCTCTGATAGAATCTTCATGTCCCTCAAAACAAAGACTAACAGGCTGAGAGAGTTTCTTCCCAAGCAGGGAGAATCCTTGAAAAGTCTTGAAAGGCGTAGAATTCATTATTCTAAAAATGAGGCCTTAAATGGCATTATAATGTCTTAAAACCAATTTTCAAAAGTCGCAAAAATATTAATACATTCATAAGATTTATATTTGTTTGAACTAAAAAGATTTAGTAACATTCATCAATTGTCTTTTTTAATGATTTACCAATTTACTTTTGTGGCAACATGGCGTGACCACAATAATGGACCTGTCAAATCGGTGATGTAGTTTCAGTTAGGCCTTTGAGAACAGATATATGTCTTAGGTGTATGCACAATACACATAGCAACTTTGGACAGAGAAATAAATAGAAACCAAAAAAATAAATTGATAAACAAAGAGAGAGAAAATGCGCGGTCCCTTCTCAAGGTTTCTTCATTTTCCTCATGTTGAGGTTTTTGAGTTTTTCCTTGCTCACATGTAGGTTTTAGATCAGGGGATGGTGTGATGGTGGTCTATGCATCCCTTTGAGACTCATTGTGATTAAGGGCGTCACAAGTAAACATGACTTGACTTGACTATAACTCAATCAACTCCTTCAACGCGCCAGCCATCCGCATTTTTGAGGACAATGACATCATCCGCTTTCATATCAGATCATGCCAAGCCTGGGCTCCATTACGCAACGTCCCTACAGAGTAGCAAGGTTACCGCAAGTGGAAATAGTGATTTCCTGTGCCGGCTGCAGGCGGGCTCAATGTTCTTAGTTTTCTAACTACAGCAGGAAAACACAGATGTGCAAAGAAAAGAGATGAAAGAATGTCGAATGTCTTCTAGTTGTGGGACTTTGAAAGATGAAAATTAGAAACAGGCCATTTGGTGCGAATGAGCGTCCGTGTACATAGTTTTACATTATCCCTTCCAAAACCATAAATAAATAGACGAGTGTAAATGGCTAAATAGTTTTAGTTTGTCACAAACAGAAGAAGAAAGAAGTAATCTTAATTTTCGTGCAGTTTTTATACATTCCTGGATCAAAACCTCAACGACAGAGTGGATGAATACATTTGAACTTTTTAAAGTGTAGATTGTTCCACCTTGAGCGACATTGTGTATTTAGTGCTTCCTAGCGGTAAAAAAAAAAGAACTATCACATGAACGTACCTTTTTAAAAATACTCTTAACTATACAGATTTACATTTATTTGACCGAACATGAGCTTCACCGAGAGGGAGTTCAGATAATGGTCCTTTATCTTGCTGCTACGGATACCCCGCAAATAAACTATAAACCTTGTGTAAGAATTAGCAAATAATTGAGAAGAAAAGTGTTGCTATTAGGTCACAGTTTGTATTCTTTCTTGTGCTTTTTAGCACAAGTTCTCAGTTGCAGGACACAAAATGGTGATCAATACACATTGTCCCTGTAAAGACACAGTGTGTATTATTTAGTGCCTCCTAGTGGTAAAAAAAAGAACTATCGCATAAATGTTCCTTTTTAAAATACGCTTAACGATAAAAATTTACATTTGAGCTTCACTGAGAGGGAGCTGACATAATTGTCCACCATCTTACTGCTACGGATACCCAGTAAAAAACATAAAACTTTGTGTAAGGCTTAGGAAATAATTGAAAGAAAAAAAGTGTTACTATTTATTCACTTTGAGTCCTCGCAGTTTGTATTCTTTCTTGTGCTTTTTAGCGCTAGTTTGCAGTTGCAGGACACAATATAGCGATATCTGGAGATCAAATAATACACATTGTCCCTTTAAAGAGACAGCATGTTTTATTTAGTGCCTCTTAATGGTAAAAAGAAACTTTATTCATTCAAAAATAAGCAAAACTATCATATACATGTCCATTTTTATAAAAAGGGTTATCAATTTGCATTTATTTGACATATCATGAGCCTATCCCCGAGAGGGAGCTGACATGATTGTTCTCCATCTTGCTGCTAGGGGTATCTAAAAACTTCCAAAAGACTGAGGAAAAACAAAGTAAATTGGTTTGTTTGGATCATTTTGAGTCTCTGTCAAGAAAAAAATAGGTTTGGTCTTGGTACTGGTGGAGGAATAGCTAATTTTTTAAAGTGATCACACAATTTTGGTGGGAATAACACAACGATATTGTTTGGTACACATCCCCAACGTCTTTGCTAAAACTGTGCCCCTGGTTTCCGTTGTTTGTATTTGTCTTTGTGCTTTTTAGCACTTGTTTTCGGTTGCACTACGGTATACAGCAACACCTCAAATAACACACACTGTCCCTTTAAACAAAAGTCCCTATTGAGAATCATATGATGGTACTCGACAAGATAGTCACGAATAAAATTGTTATCTTAATAGGAGAAATTAGTTTAAAAATGATAATATTTGATAAAGAATGTTTACTTTGTTTATCAAAACAGCAATTCCTTGTTGTTTCTGGGTTTCACTACTTTGCAGATTATTATTTTTCTTTATTTATTTTATTTACTTATTTTCTGTTTTACCCCCCTGTGCATTTCTGCAGCATTTTCTGTTCCCTTTGTTTCAAAATCTACTACAAAGTCGAAACTTTACTACCAATTTTGTTCGTAATGATATAATGATCTGTTAAAAAAAGGATTTAAAAAAATGTAACATACCTTATTTATAAAAAGGGTCTTGACGCCCTCTGCCAGATCAAAGTGGTACTACAACTATGAGTCACAATTTAATTGAGTGCTCTCTTATTTAGATTGAAGTACTTAGTGGCTCATAAATAACGTGATACAACAAATCGATGGTATAATTATTTTCCAACGCTTTTAATAATCGATTGTTGCAGCCCTAATTGTGTTCTGAGTTCTTATTGGCTAAACAGTGGAAGAAGCTTACAATCGCCAAAAAAGTTGGACTTTTTGACCCGGTAAACTTGCTCTGGAGCCACATGCATGTCAAACGTGCACCCTAGTGGCGCTTTTCAAAAATGTTTGATAATGGAAAAATAGTTTTTGTATGACAAATACGGAAGGTAAAAGCAGTTTTTAATAACGTCCACATGATGGTGGCACGGTATCATGTGAAGTGAATTGTGTCCTTCATCTATACAGCGGTGCAATAAAACAGTAAGATTATTTTTAAAGTTCCAATTTGATGTTACAGAAAATTAAATAAATTATAAACCACAGTACTTTTATTTGGTAAACAAATACTCGAGCCTGTATATTGGGTCGCCTCTTGAGTAGTAAATAAATTATTGAATTAATAAAGAGAGAATTAAAGGTTTCTACTTTGCTGGTTGTGACTGTTGCAGGACGTTTTTGGAACACAACCCCCGTGAAAAACGAGGGATCACAGTATCGGCAGAAGAATTCACTTGGCAGATTTAGTACCTGAAAGTTGATTGGTTCGTTGCATCCTTAACCACACGGGTCTTAGGGGCACCATTTCCTGTAGTGTGTCTTGGGCAAATACAGCCCGGTGACACCCATCAGTCTCCAGGCCAACATGTTTCCAAGCTACTATAAAAAAAAGCCAGAGTAATATATTCCGAAACACTTGAAGAAAGAAAAGCCTCCGCCCCCAAAAAATACAATTGAAACCATTGCAGGTGGCATCATGGGTGGCTGTTAACGTTTCCATTTTTGAATTGTGAACCTTCCCAGGAACAGGAAGGTGAAGTGACCCGACATCAGGATGGCAGCAAAGGTTGGGTGGTATTGGCATTCGGGCTTTGCACAAAAAAAACATGCGAGGGCGTACTGTATGTAGTGGCGTGCACGGACAATATGGGGGCTGCAAGGTCTCAGAAACAATAAAAACGGGTGTTTTTATTCAGATACCCTAATTTAAGAAAAAACGTTTTGTACCACCTATTTTCTCTGCACGTCACTGCTATCATGGGCACATCAGCAATATCCGGATGACTAAGAAGAAACATGCAAATATGGCTGATTTTTAGAGCTCTCTTTGTGCACCAGATGCTTCAAAGCAGGCAAAACGGTGTCCCACAGGGACCTTCTCAGTTCTTAATGTCGCTCTATTTAGGAACAAGAGATCCACTTTAAGCAGCTGAGCCTCTTTGCTTCGTTACACGCTTAAGACACGCATGTCAAATTGGTTTTGCATAGGTCAGGGGTGTCAAACTTACAGCCCGTGGACCGAGTCAGGTCCGGCAACAGATCTAATCTGGCTGGCCAGACCACGTGAAGAGAAGCACAAGAGAAAAATGAGCCGCATCGCGTCAATGTTATAAATATGTCCACTGGAAGTCGCCAAAGCCAGGTAACAATCCCAAAGCACCCACTGTAGCTGTGATTCCAGACCACAATTTATCAACCAGAGAAAATTTTAGGAAACTTCCATCCCAATGTTATTTTTCTTAAAATAGATTTCATAGACGCGCTGTTTAGGGCAATACAATTGCATTCTAGCTTTACTGCCACATTTGGAACTAAACTATGCTTTTTATCTCCAGTGATTTTAAATAATTGGTTAGCACTTGGATTAAACAATGCAAAGTGAAGTAAATTGCACCTGGGTGACTTTTTAAGAGTTGTAAAGAAGCTTTAGCTCCTTTCAATGAAAGATATGAAATCCAACAGTGATTTTCCCAAATTCAGGAAACATTTGCATTAAAAGAAGCAAAATAACAGCAAAAGACTTGAATAATGAAGTCAATTATTTTAATCAGTTGCACTTAAATTCGTGTTTGTGTTTCCTCTTTATTTTTTTTAATAAATGCCTAAGCGATGAAATCTAAATGAAAGATGAAAAATATTGTGGATTGTTTAATAATTGAATGTTACACCATTAAATTATAATTGTGAGACTTTGAATGATCCTCAGCCCCTACAGCTAAGGCACACATTTTATGCCACTAATATATGAATCCAGCCCCCGTGAGAGTGTTTTTCTATTAAGTGGTTCCTGAGCTAATAACGGTTTGACACCCCTGGCATAGGTTACTGCATATATTGGATTTCTGTTGGTACGATCACATGCATGTTGGACTTGGGATTTCCAATTTGAATGCGCAAGAAATAGTTTTCGTTTTTTTTCTTTTCACAAAATGATGCTAACCATTCTAATGTTGACCGGAACAATGTCAGCAGGGAGCAGGCATGGCAAACAAAGGCCCATCCTACGGCATGAGCCGCCAGGTCCAGGATAAGATCGAGAGCAAGTACGATCAAGAACTGGAACAGATCCTGGTGGAGTGGATCAGCCGCCAGTGTGGTTCTGGCGTCGGGAGGCCAACCGAGTCAGGAAAAAGCGCATTCCAGACTTGGCTGAAAGACGGATGTGTAAGTTCGTTTTACCGTAGTTGGCGGTCTGATTTTCCCGTCTCATTTTCTTCTCTTTTTGGCACAGGTTTTGAGTGAACTGATAAACAGCCTTTTTCCGGGAGACAAACCCGTCAAAAAGATTCAGAGCTCTACCATGGCCTTCAAACAGATGGAACAGATCTCTCAGTTCCTCAATGCTGCTGAGAAGTATGGAGTCACCAAGACTGATATGTTCCAGACTGTGGACCTCTGGGAAGGTTGTTTTTTTTCCTTTTATTTTTTTATATAAATACGTTTTTTAAACTAAATAAATTACACTTACCATAAAAGTTAGCTTAAGACTAGTATCCCCCAATAGAATTTCTTCCTAAAACCCTGCGCACACCAAGAGCCAACAATGTGTGACGCTTCTGGCGATCGGCATTTTGCTATTGGTGTCAGGTGTGTGTGGGCACTTTTTGACGGAAAATGGCACATCAAAGATGTTTGATCATTTTCAGTAAATATGCACAGCACTAAGGAAAACGGCGAGCCGCTCTATTCCACAACACATGCCTTCTAAACACAAAACATTGCAGTGGTGTTCTGAAACATTTATGACGCCCTTCAAGAGGAGAAATTAGTCCATGTTTTTCGCAACATTTTTATGTAATATACAACAGGAGCAAAACGAGTCTTTTGACAGTTCTTTATTCAATATTTACAAAATACTCACGATATGTCAAGTTTTTACCCACAAATCAAGTCCTCAATTTATACATCCCAATTGAACAGCAGTAAAAGTTATCCATCAAAAATGCTACACTTGTCTTTTCTATCAACGGCTTTAATGACAGGTCCTTCAAAGTTTCCGTCAATGACAAAACCACAGAAAGACAGCTTGTCACATCTGTAATGCAATCTGGCACTATTCTCCACAGTTTCCCTGGCCATGTTGTCTAAAAATACGAAGTGGGCTCACATTATGCGACGCATCCCTTATTTGCGTTCTCTTTCGGCACAGTAGTAATCATGTGCTCATCTTTGTAATTGCCATCTTGAATGGTCGCATGATCCGAAAACACGTGACGTAAACAACTCGGATCGGAACCGAAAACATGTGGCTGAAATCGTTATCAAGAGCGCGGGGGCACAACGCTATATTCCCTGCGCAGTTGGCGAGTCGTGCGCGTGTCTTTACCTCTGGTCAAAATGATCTCCCTTTTGACTTCAATGCATAATTGAATTCTAATCAATACAATCAAATCTATTTTGTATGATATGAAGCATGGGTCTGGAACCTATGGCTCGCGAGCCAGATATGAGTAAATATGGCTCGGAGATAAAGTCATGTGATGCTGAAACTCGCTATGTCCCGATCATGCTACATGTGTTGTCGAATTAAGCACAAGTGAAGCTGAAATGTCGCGGGAAGCTAAAAAGGGTTGGTCAAGTATACATTGGGCACAGTCTCAACTAGTTTACAGTCATGGGTGGCAAACTAAAAGAACCCCTTCACTTTGGAATTATTTGTATGGAGGCTTAGTAAACAATGAATGTTCATTGAGACACGTTATAAGAAACTGTAAACACCAGAAACCTCCTGCAACTCCCTTCTCTCTCTCGCTCAGTGTCGTCTGTGCTGAAGGTTAATACGTTGGTATCCCTTCTTGTTTGTAGTGTTTTGTGACATTTTTACAAAAGAACATTGCTTTATATCTTGTTTGGAAAGCATTGCTTTTGACAAAAATGATGGTCAAAATGAACCTCAACACTATTAACAAACTGCCATAGGGAGACAGCTTTACATTGTTACAGGACACAGGCGTATAACCCCAGGCCCATTATTATTATTTTATACATTTTAATGTAAACATCAAACATCTCACAGTGAACTCAAATACGCTGAAGAATTCGATTTTGTCTGGAGCGCGGCTTTTGTTGAATTTTGTTTTATCAAAATATTTTTGCTTTTACGGCTCTTTGGGTCAAAAAGGTTCCTGACCCCTGAAATAAAGTGTTCCCTCACTTTCCGAACAAAATGGGGGAGAAGAGAGATATCACGCGTGTGGTCATAGTTTTCTTTTATTCCAGGATGAAAATGGTAAAAGTAAGAGAAGGACTGTTTCAAATACAAACCAATATGCCACAAAGGAACACTAGAGACAAGAGTGGCATCAAAATTACGACAAACTTGGATTAGAAGTTTTTTTTTCCTAGTACATAGTTTATCATCATATTTATACAATTTTCCCAGGCTGTAGTTTGCCCACCCATGCCCTAACATGTATAAACTTACAGCAGGTACAAAAAGTATTTAGACCCCTTACCATTTTTCACTTTTTGCCATTGCAGCTATAAGCCAAAATCCCTATGTTTAGCTTGTTTCTCATTATGTCTACACAGCAGGAATGTCTATTTTTTTAAAACGTATTAAAAAGAAAAACTAAAATATCACATTGTCATAAGTATTTAGACCTTTGGATCGTGCTCTGAAGCTGCATGCTTTTGATGAAATTATAATCAACATGATTAATGTGCTTGGGGCAGGTAAGGACCTCGCTGCCGTGCAGAGGACCTTATCAGCTCTCGGCAGCTTGGCCGTCACCAAGGATGAGGGCACATACCAGGGCGACCCGAACTGGTTCTTTAAGTGAGTTCTGTCAAAATATGTACCATTTTACACTATAGGACACACCAGATTATAAGGCACACTCCCCAAAAAGTCTTTTGTCATGTATTTTTATTACATAAGGCGCATTGGATTATAAGGCGCATTAAATTAAGACAAGCGTAAGAAATACACTTATGATATGTCATAGTACAATGACTAGTCATTTGATGAGTATCTCTGATTAAATTGCAAAATATTGTTTGCAATGGGAATAAAACCAACACCACGGTGGTGAGGGTGCAGACACTTTACCATTAGATCTCAAACTGGTGCAGATAACATATGAATAGGCACTAGAGGTTATATCGTTAGCAAGCTTTTTTATGGTGCCAGAAACTATGATTCTGATAGGTTAAACGGTCTCTCTACTTCTTCTCTTGTGCGTCAATTACCTATCAGTTCAATGTGTACATAAACATAAAAGAGCATGTATAGTATTTTGTTGAAAGACTTTGATTTGTTTTTCACGTTATTGATGCACAGGTGAAGATGTGGAGACACAGTTTAACATACTAGAATGCACTATGCAAATCAGTGTTTCTGGGTAAAAGAGTGTGATAATGATATAAGCCCTAATGCCTTTGAGTATATTATTTGTACCAATGGTGGTCTAGTGGTAAAATGTTAGCGCCCTGACTGCCACAACACAGGTTAGAATCCCGTTACATTAAATGCATCGCGATTTGGGCCAGCGATGATTAATCAATTACTCAAGTACAGAAGCATACTGTAAAAACTTACCAGTAATGTACACGTTTAACTACAATCTGCATTTCCAATCGTATCCACTGTATTATGCGATGTATACAAGGCATTAGAAGGTGCACTTTTAAATTTCTGTCCAATTTGAGGTTTTTATGTGAGCCTTGTAGTCCTGAAAATACTTTGTTTTTAGGGATTCAAACAAGTTCAACTCTGCGTTTGTGTGCTTTGCAGGAAAGCGCAGGAAAACAAGCGAGAATTCTCTGACGATCAGATGAAGGCGGGGAAAAACGTGATTGGTCTCCAGATGGGGTCAAACAAGGGAGCCAGTCAGGAAGGAATGAGCTACGGAAGACCTAGACAAATCTTGTAAAACCTCAAAGCCACAAACGTTGACAACCAAATATACATTACAATATCAGAAATACTGTATACACCAACGTTAAACAACTGAAAAAAGTTCTCTATAATTGTTTGCCGATTGAGTAACTTTTTCTACTTCATGCTAAATGTGATAAGAAACCTCTACAAAACCGCATTGCTGACTTTTGCAGAGCTTCACCTTGTGCTTTTCTGTCACTCTTAATTTGTGATTAGCTGTACTGAACGTATGAGAACACATAATCATAAGGAACTTTCAAGAATCCATACCTCCTGCTATGTATGCCTGCTGTATCAGCATTGATGTTTTGTACATTTCATATTAAATTACTTGGAAGTATTGTACGTGTGTGCAGAATGTATGCAACCAATTGCATCAAATGGTCACATTTTACTGGTTATTGAGTTGTCACTTTGTGAAATTGTGCATCGAAAAACCCATTTTTTCCCTGCTTACTGACTGAAGATAGCTGGGGTGGGCTCCAGCACCTCCGCAACCCTTTTGAGGATAAGCAGTGTAGAAAAAGGATGGATGCATGGATGGGTGATCTAGTTTGGCTCTTACGAATTTGTCTTAATCAGTTGATCTCAGAATTAAGGATCTGAAAATGGAATCGTGTAGTCCACTGTCTTTTATGATTCCTGCACAAAAGCTCCTTATGGAAATGTATGAAGATGTGAAATAAATTATAAGAAAATAGGCAACACAAGCAATCTTATTAACGGTGGGGTGCTTCGTTTTAGGTGCCCTAAAACTTATGTTTTTCTATTACGAATGTGTGTGTGAGTTTATAGAGCCTTTTATTTATTTTTTTACCGCGCCTATCTGCTTTTATCCGACTTTTATCACCAGTGTTACGACCACAGAGTGCATTAGGCTAGACCAGTAGTACTCAAATAATGAGGCGCCCACCTGGGGGCTTCGATCAAGGACTTTTCGATCCAGGACTTTTTTTCAACTTTCCAAAGAATCAAGCCCAATTGCACCTCACTACACTAGGGAGCAGTGGAAGTCTCATTGGAAGTGTTTTGTTCACATTTGACTTCCACGCCGTGCATAGAGAACAAAGTATAAGCATTGAGTAGGTCTAGATGCGAATTGGAGCAGACACTCAAGTGACCCCCATGAAAAAAAAAAATTACAGAGTTTTTGAGGGGGCTTGAGATTATTTCTTCTTTCAGGGGGGGTGAAAAAAGAAATTAATTGCCAAGCACTGGGCTAGACCGCGGACAAAAGGCGGAGGCAGAGGGGATGGGATGGATTCGAGGTTTACTAACATTCTAGGATGAAAATGGTAAAAGTAAGAAAAGTACTGTTTTAAATGCAGTACAAATGTCAACCGCAACCTCAAAAAAACATTAAAAAAATTATTTATTCAAGCGCATCGAAGAGAGTCACGTACATGCACGCGCGAAACAAACTGCTTGACGGAGGCTGTAATGGTGATTTCAGCCCAAAGATGGCATCAGCAAGTAGACAAAACATTTTGTACATGCAAAGCAACACCTGACTATAAGCCGCATGTGCCTATGTGCACAGTAAACACCTCGTCCATTTCATTCATTTATAAAGCACGTTACTGTACGTTAAACTTCTTCTGTGGTGTTTATCGGTGGTAGTGACTTGTGTTTTCTCGACACCACTTGCCTTACTCTTTACCTTTTTTGCTCGAGCATCTCCAGTGGCCGGTAGTAAAAAAGCATACATTAGTCCCTACTCTTTATAAACCGCAGGTTTAAAATTCGGTGAAAAAAAGATGCGATTTGGAGCTCGGAAATTACGGTAAAATTTGCTTGCCACCTGTGAAGCCCAAGTTTGATTCACGGCAAAATAAATAAACGTTTGCCTATTTAGCCTAACATTTTTTATCTAATTCTTTTCTAATTTTATCTATTACGCTTATCCTGGAGTGCCACATCTAAAATCATTGTAAACAATGTTCACTAAGTTGTTATCAATAATAGTAAGGACAATTATAAATATTATTTATTTAATTATATTTATGGTTTTATGTCATTGATTCTTCATAAAGAACAGGCTTCTCTCTTTGAAAAAGATGAATGGGAGTTGAACCTATAATACAGTACTGTATACTATATTTCTCTGATCTAAGACTTCATTGATACCTTTCCAAGTTTCTGTGTCACATTTTAGAGTCTCAAAAACATTAAAAATATACAAATTCATCAAATCTCTGATAGCCATTTGAAAAGCATAAAATGAGTGTTGCAATTATACAGTCAGCAGAGATTAAACTGTAACATAGCCTGTAAGACCTTAATGCAGGAAGATTATAATAATGCAACATATCGAGAAAGACTCTGGAAATGCTCATTAATTTATCAATCAACTGACAGTAGAAGTGCCAGATGTATCTCTGGGGATGTTAGCCTGGTCTGGAGCAGGCTAGCTGTAAGAAAGGAATCGCCATAGTAACTGAACGAAGCTGAATTTCACCTGTATTTGAACAACTGACTTAAGGTTAAATTTAGCCCAAAAACAAACATTTCCAGGGTTAATGACTTATCTTGATTTCGTGCAATACCCGCCTGGCGATTGACTTTGAAAATCAAACACCCACATATTATTTTATCGAGTCCTTTATTATCATTCACTTATGTGACTTGCACAGCAAAACACAAAATACAAATCCTCTCTTTAACTGTCCAACAGTAGAAAGAATATTCCCCTATATTAAAAAAACAGGTCATATAAAACAGTTTTATAGGCAGCACAAATTATGTACAGTGTATAAGGCAAGACTTCACAAAAAATATAGTTGTGTGTCTTCAACAATTGAAAATAAACCCATCCTAGGTTTTTTTTCGGTAGTCCCTTGGTTGACGAGTCCTGCGCTTAAATATCAAAAATACCTTTAATTCCTAAAACTTGTCTGTGGCATTGTGGGATGTTAAATTTTAGCTACTTCAGAGGAAGACGTTATTAACATTCACACCACAACACAGACACACAAAATCCAGCTCTCATTCACAGCAGATCTTCATAAAGTGCAAACATTACATTCCTCAAAAGCTCATTCTTCAGTGAAAAGGTTTTACTGAGTCTAGAGATTTCTTTGGTTTACAAAAAATAGCTGCTCACTCCGAAAACCTGTTGAGGGAAGGCCTCGCGTTTAAATACTGCCCTCCACAATTGGCAAAACTGAATTGACCTGGCTAGAGTTGGTTGGAAGCCCGAGACATCCCAAGAGCACTTAAGTCCCACCTTTAGTCTTTCTGTCATGTCGTCACCATCTCTCCATTGAGAAGCGGCATTTTGGCCTCAGAGTCCAGCACTGCGTGCAGCTCCAGGCCAGATTCTCGCCCGTCCTCTTCACCTAATGCCTCCTCAATTCCTCTCCCTCGACGACTGCTGCGAACTCTTGAGCCTGATTTCCTCCAGAACAGACATCGCAGGCTTCTAAAGTCCAGGTGAGCTACGGCAGCCTCCAGTATGTAGTAGAGAGACCAGAAAAGCGCAAAGCATCCGAGAAGAAGCAGGAACTGGACGAGATATTAGAAAGGGGAAAAAGTCCAAGGACACAAAGAACAAAGAACACAAAACAGTCAGTCTACAGACCAACCAATGCAATTCAAACGCATTTATTCAAGTATAACGCGCAATTTTTGACTAATAAAGAACTCCAAGTCTGTGTGTGTGTTATAAACGAGTGCTGGGGTGACACACTCAGATGTATTACAGTGGTATATTACAGTATTTGCGCAATAATTTATCAGTTGCTGACCAAAATTACAAATCAGTGCGTGCAACCAAATCTCTTAACCCACAAGAAACCTTGTGTCTATTTTTGTGTTTGTCTAAATCATTTGCGGGGAAAATCTAAAATATACACAAACAGGAAGCGCGGAAAGGAACATAAAGTAAAAACCTGTTGGCAGGGCGGGATGCAACAGTTGTACGGCACTGAGGTGACCTTGAGGTGGTGGTCAACACCCCACTGCCCCAGATTCCTAGCCCCACACCCCGGTGTTTGTGTGTGAATTGGAATAATAATAATTATAATAATGACAAGCATAATGACCCAGCGTTGGCTTGGCGTTGCTTGAGCGAGATTGTTAGACGCAGTGGTTTGTTGAAAAAGTGCCAGGGAGCCACTAAGCACTGCCAGCTCCAGAGCTGCTTGTACACGAAAGCAGATGTTTATTGATGTTTTGGTATTTATTGGGTGTGCCTTAACACGAAACGTAGCTAAAAACACTGCCAGAAGTACAACTGTGTACATTTTCACAAAAATAAATTCAGCCGTTTTGGAGCCTACAAGCCAAATAGGAACATACATGCACACAAATTGCAAATTATTTATATGTTTGAATTAGATAAGATAGAGAACTGTAGCGTATGCTAAAGTAAACTGTATTGAACTCCGGCGTGTGCAACATGTTGTCCCACGCGTCAACACGGTTGCTGGGGCATAACGTTCACAAAGGGAGTTCACAATCCATCCAACACCTGGCTGCCTTGCCTTAACAATTGTCACTATCAATGCTCAATGAAACATAGTAACTGTATATATTTATTTATAATCCAAAATTGAAGTGTGCCTGCTATACTCGAATAATTACGATACTTGAGTGTTACTGCAGAGCCTTACACCTGTTAGAAATTCCACACATAGCAAAGCATTGTAAACATATGTTGTAGAAATCAACATATAAGCAAAATATTCTAACAATTATTGTGAAGTGTTTATACTGTCAAGGGGGCGGGACCAAATCAAGTCACAGTTACGTGTGTATCCCTTATTCATCGAGAGTCTGAAAGCGGTTGCACAGGCCGTTATTACAACATCTGCTGATCTGCAACCTTCACAAAGAAAAAAACAGAACCACCAGGCCCCCCCCAACCAGTAGCGAAAGACGTATGTAATTTCTGGCTTATTCACGTCAGTCCCTATTTCTTTGTCTTTCTCCATTGTATTGTGAAGTTGCTGAATTCTTTGTCAGCTTGTATTTGGATGAACAGGAGGAAAAAAGGTCAATCAATTTTCACACATTTAAACGCTCATACTGGTATAGCAACAATATCAATGTTGGGAAACACTTGAGATACCTGTAAACATCTAAACATCAACCAAAATGTATTGATAATTTAGTATTAGATATTTAGAGACATGCAGAATAATATGCATTGCATAAAGATGAAAATGTGTCCATTTTGTCTTTCTTATACTCCACAAAAAACTAAAAAAAAATAGAAAAGTTAAGTCAAGTCATGTTTATTTGTATAGCCTTTATAATATTCTATCATAGGTTTAAAGATAAACATTCTGGGGTTGTCTTCCCCTGTAACTATCCTGTATTGTCCACTAATACGATTGTTCTTAAGTTAATTTTATTAAATTATTTTGACTCTTTGTTATGTTTTAAGTTGTGAAGCAGTAGCATTGCATAAAAAGCTGACTAACTGAGATGGGAAGTTTTGCTGTCCTAAACCGTTCCACAATTTCCGTTATTATGATGTTAACGATGATGTTTTATCTCTTGGTGCCTGGTTGTCCTGGAGAGGGGGATTACCTCATGGGCAGTCCCTTCTCAAAGTTTGTAATTTTTCCTTATGCTGGGGTTTTTCAGGTTTTCCCTTGGCCTCCAGGATATTTTAGATCAGGGGATATTGTCGTTACCAAAACTGTAGGCTTGTGCATCCCTATGAGACTCACTGTGATTAAGGGCTTTATACTTGAGTTGTGACTCAAGTTGTGGACGATAAAAAAAAAAAAACGTGCATGTTATGTCATATTATATGCTGGTCATAAAACCGATGTAACTTGAGAAGAACCAGTACTGAAATAAAGTAGTTTCTTTAGAGTTTTTTTTTCAACCTAAATATTTATTTATTTTGAGCCCACGAAAGGGTGTAATTTGAAACATATACAGTACAAGGGTGGCAGGTGCTTTGTATGTTAAAGTTAAAGGGACAGTGAGTACAATTTAGTGCCACCAAAATGATGGGTTTTGGTCCCTTTGAGGGCCTGTAGTTTGTATTCCTCCTTTTAAGCATTCATTTTAGCACTCACATCTAGTGGTCAAACAACACACACTGTCCCTTTAAGATGGTATAAATATGTGCATTATTAGTCAGTGCAACCATATTAGGTTTATTTTTACTTTAAACAAGGGTAATGCTTGTTTTGACTTGAGTTTTACAACATATAAAAATCAGTATCTTTAAAAATTGTAGGGGGAACCCTAGATGAGCAGCAAAACTGAGGAAGATGAACCAGGACCGAAATGACCATAGCAGATAGGAGATGTCAGGTCAGTTTGTAGGCAACTTACCCTAAGGCTGCTCGAAGTGAAGGGACTAATAACCTCAGATGGAATGTCAAGGCCTGGAGGACAAGGCAAAGTGAAGTTGCTGTCCAGATATTTGCCACTCATGGCATCCGCCAACAGCCTGTCATTCAGTAGGTAAGTACTTTTAGTCAAACATGATCCAAATAAATTAAGGAAGAAATTATATAGAAAACATTGGGTGAAGTGCATTTTCAAAGCAATAATTATATTAGCTCAACTCAAACAACCGTTTATAGCTGAATGACAATCGATAGTCTTCTTCTGGAGTCTCAGTCTTCAACAGATTCTCTTGAGAAAGGATGCTTCTTACACTTGCTGCGTGAGTTTTCCCTTGTTCACTACTGTGAGCTATTGCTTTGCATTTATGTTATTGCTTGTTATTTATGCAATTTTTATGTTTGATGGTGGGACTTATCATACTGATTGGCCAAAAATTTAAACAGACTTTTGGATTATTCCCCATTCCCCACAAATTATGAAACGGGACAATGACAACAGATTAAAAGGATAAGAAAAAAAAGTACACCTACAGTGCGAGACTTTATTATCTCCATTTTGGTTTGGTGATAATGAAATCTATTTCATGTAAATGAACTAACCAAACTAGAAAATGACTGTTATAATGAGGTAAGGGATCCAGGGTTTGTACAACCTCTTTAAGGCCAAATTCAAGCACGTTTTAAAGACTTTCAAAGCCAAATTTTGCAATTTCTCCAATACCCTTAAAAGAAGAAATCTGGTGTGAATTGTGTATTTCACAGAGCCACAAATATATCTGCAGTTTAAGTATGCCATTTTGAATCGTAAATTTATCGAGACATAATGTTTTTAAATCTTGAGTTAATCGTAAATACATTTGTTTTTGCGACAGATCTCTCCCTGTAAAGGTGTTGGGTCAAAATGACAGTACTATGTAGCTTACATTTTCAGTTGGAAGACGTTCTTCCCATTACAATTAGTACTGGGAAAAATTACCCTTTTTTTCGTCAGGGCTCATGATAAATGTCCACAATTGATAACGCAATCCTAGCACTAATACACTGTAAGCCAAAATTTCCCTTCCCCCCTCTCCAGAGTCCTCACAGCTCAAATATGAAAATTCAGGTCTACTTCGGGTTCGGTCCCTCAAATCACGGTAATTGGTTGGGCTCTGGCTGGTTCAAGCTTTAATATCCGAGACCTGGTCGGCAGCTGGGGTTTTAAGCCCTGATGTTACCTCTCTAGTAAGAAGGGTTTGAAGTAAAAACAAAATTACTGTATTTGAGCTGCTAATAAAGCCCAAAAGGATCTTACATTTGTCTGTCTTTGACTTCCTTGAAGTTCATAGAGGATCCATACAAAGTCAACTTCCACCGTGTTAATTCCCCCACAACAGCACATTGTTGAGACATTGGCTCCTCTACATGGCACCAACGCAAACGGGTCATTGTGGGAGGAAATAGATCGTTACATGGAGCAAGAAAAATGTGTGCAATTCAATGCAGGCGACACTTACTGTGATCGACTATCTTGAGGCGATACTGGCCATTCGCCTGCTCGCCCCAGCAGCGCACAGTGGAGAAAGTCCAATCCTGGTAGCCGGCAGAGTCCCTGTGAGGGTGAAGGGGCAAAGGCAGCCCACAATATTCACTTTTGGCAATACAGGGAGTGCAGAATTATTAGGCAAATGAGTATTTTGACCACATCATCCTCTTTACGCATGTTGTCTTACTCCAAGCTGTATAGGCTCGAAAGCCTACTACCAATTAAGCATATCAGGTGATGTGCATCTCTGTAATGAGAAGGGGTGTGGTCTAATGACATCAACACCCTATATCAGGTGTGCATAATTATTAGGCAACTTCCTTTCCTTTGGCAAAATGGGTCAGAAGAGGGACTTGACAGGCTCTGAAAAGTCAAAAATAGTGAGATATCTTGCAGAGGGATGCAGCACTCTTAAAATTGCCAAGCTTCTGAAGCGTGATCATCGAACAATCAAGCGTTACATTCAAAATAGTCAACAGGGTCGCAAGAAGCGTGTAGAAAAACCAAGGCGCAAAATAACTGCCCGTGAACTGAGAAAAGTCAAGCGTACAGCTGCCAAGATGCCACTTGCCACCAGTTTTGCCATATTTCAGAGCTGCAACATCACTGGAGTGCCCAAAAGCACAAGGTGTGCAATACTCAGAGACATGGCCAAGGTAAGAAAGGCTGAAAAACGACCACCACTGAACAAGACACACAAGCTGAAACGTCAAGACTGGGCCAAGAAAAATCTCAAGACGGATTTTTCTAAGGTTTTATGGACTGATGAAATGAGAGTGAGTCTTGATGGGCCAGATGGATGGGCCCGTGGCTGGATCGGTAAAGGGCAGAGAGCTCCAGTCCGCCTCAGACACCAGCAAGGTGGAGGTGGGGTACTGGTATGGGCTGGTATCATCAAAAATGAGCTTGTGGGGCCTTTTCGGGTTGAGGATGGACTCAAGCTCAACTCCCAGTCCTACTGCCAGTTTCTGGAAGACACCTTCTTCAAGCAGTGGTACAGGAAGAAGTCCGCATCCTTCAAGAAAAACATGATTTTCATGCAGGACAACGCTCCATCACACGCATCCAAGTACTCCACAGCGTGGCTGGC
This sequence comes from Urocampus carinirostris, assembly GCF_059441175.1. Taxonomy (NCBI): domain Eukaryota; kingdom Metazoa; phylum Chordata; class Actinopteri; order Syngnathiformes; family Syngnathidae; genus Urocampus; species Urocampus carinirostris. The sequence continues at coordinate 23,641,008 of NC_142358.1, read as the reverse complement.
AAGAAAGGGTCTAAACGAAGAAAAACTAATGACATGGCACCTTGTTCACCTGATCTGAACCCCATAGAGAACCTGTGGTCCCTCATCAAATGTGAGATTTACAAGGAGGGGAAACAGTACACCTCTCTGAACAGTGTCTGGGAGGCTGTGGTTGCTGCTGCACGCAATGTTGATCGTGAACAGATCAAAGCACTGACAGAATCCATGGATGGCAGGCTTTTGAGTGTCCTTGCAAAGAAAGGTGGCTATATTGGTCACTGATTTGTTTTTGTTTTGTTTTTGAATGTCAGAAATGTATATTTGTGAATGTTGAGCTGTTATATTGGTTTCCCTGATGAAAATAAATAATTGAAATGGGTATACATTTGTTTTTTGTTAAGTTGCCTAATAATTATGCACAGTAATAGTCACCTGCACACACAGATATCCTCCTAAAATAGCTAAAATTAAAAAAGCCCCACTCCAACTTCCAAAATATTCAGCTTTGATATTAATGAGACTTTTGGGTTCATTAGGAACATGGTTGTTGTTCAATAATAAAATTAATCCTCAAAAATACAACTTGCCTAATAATTCTGCACTCCCTGTAGATATGACTTCAATTTAAAATGCTAGCTTTGTGAAGGAGGGACCACCTGTCAATAGCCCGCCGAGCCCCAATGATGGATGAAATCCCGCTAGGACAAAACAACACGATCTCTAGGTTACCACGGCAAGGGTGGCTTATTGTCACGGTAACAGCCACGTGCTCCAATGTCTGCATCCCAGACAGCGCCAAATCAGCAGCAGTGACTAATGGAGGTGAAAAAAAACAGAGAAAGTTAGTATTTTCTGTTGGAAACAAACCGATTAGGCTCCAATGGTGCCAAAATCAACGCTTACAAAACTGGAATGACTTTTTTTGTTATTAGAGCATCCCCGTGTTGAGAAGTGAAACCATTTTTGAGTGGCATTTCCCCTTTTGGCAGGGTCATTCACCTCTAGAGTGAGCTACTCGATTGCTTTTAAAATATTGTGATGTTCGCCAAACTTCTGAGAGAGGTAAATGTCTTTCTGGGAAAGTTGCTAAGTCAGCATAACCTAAAATGCAAAGTCAGCTCTTTTTGGGCAGTTTTCACATAAGGGGTAACCTATCTAACGGTGAAAGATGGTGTTGATATTCAATGTTCTGTCCTGCGAATGTGGAATGTGTTTCTGTAAAAAATGCTGAGTCAGCAAAACAAAAAGTTCTAAGTAAACTTGGAGGTGTTTTTTTTCACATATAGCTCAAACCTTCTGTCTGCAAGACATTGTGTTTAAGTTGAATATTGTTCTGGTCTGAAAGAGGGAACGATATTTCTGGTAAAACTGCTGAGTCAGCCAAACCATCGTGCTGTGTCTGGCTTTATTTTGGCATTTTCAACTCCATACCGGATTGCTTCAGAAAGATCGTGATCCTGGCCAGACTTGTTTTACTTTGGGAGAGTAGAATGTATTTCTGGAAGAGCTGCCGAGTCAGCAAAACCAAAGATGCTTATTCAGCTTTACTGGATTTTTCCCCACATCCCAGATAACTCACTTGAGTGCCTGTAAATTATGTTGTTCACATAAAATGCAGTTCTGATCTGGACAAGTGGAATGTCTTTCTGGGGAAAAAAATGCCAATTCAACAAAACCATAGGTGTTGAGTCCGCTTTTTTCAGAATTTTTAACTTTTTTGGTAACCTGCTTGACAACCTGTAAAAGATGGTGTTGATATTCAATGTCGTTCTGGCCAGGAAGCTGAATGTCTTTCTGGGAAAATATGCCGAGTCAACAAAACCAAATGTGCAAAGGTCTGCATTTGGGGTCATGTTTTACATCTAGAGTAACCTGCCTGACTGTCTGTGAAAGGTGGTGTTGATATTCAACGTTGTTCTGGCCAGGGAGAGGGGTATGTATTTCTGAAGTGCCAAGTCAGCTTTTATCGGTATTTTGCACAATTTCCCTGTCTCCTGTTTAAAGGGACATCGCGTAATATTTGACCACTAGTTGTTGCTGTATTGTGTGTTGTAGAACCAAAAATGATTGCTAAAAAAGAAGAACACTAACTATGAAGACTTAAAGTGACCAAACTGCACAATTTTTCTCCTTAATATTTTGCCCAGCCCTTCACACAAAGACAGACAAATGGAATGTCAAACAAAAAACACGTGTTTACGATTTAAAAGTGCTGAATTGTAGATAATTAGCCCTGAATTGTAGATAATTAGCCCTGAAGTGTTAGCATGTAAACATTAGCACACACGAACTTTTAAAAATGGTCTTGTTGGTAAAGACTTGGCAGAGCTTCTGTTTTGAGAGCGTCTTTCATTTCCTTTCTTTTTGTGTTCAAAAGAGAGAAAAAAATAGGCGCATCGTGCACAGGCTTGCCCCTGAGTGTAGGCCAGATTCGCATTGTTTGGAGTCACATCATCGCAAATCCCTTTTTTTTCAAGTGGTCTTATCTCGGTTGCATTTCTCTGGGCAAAAATAAAAAAAGGACATTGTAATTTTCTGTGTCGAAAATGTGTTGCATCCATATTTAGTTTGTATTCTAGGTCAATGTCATCAATGTCGTCATTAGGGGCCGGTCACACAGACATTTGCGGCTGAATCACGGCCAGAAATTTCTGCCTTTGGGGCGGACGCTATTGGACGCATTGAGATCGCCATTCAGACGAGAAACAGCAGTGCTTAACACGAGGTCGGAAATTCGCGCGCGTGTGGCAGCGCAAAATAATTTTGCGCTGCTCAATTCTTCAGAGCGCGGGTACACAGCCTTTCACGAGCATATCAAGGCTGAACCACAGCCAGAATTTTCTGGCCGTGAAGCAGATGCTGTTGGGCGCAGTAGGACGTTTTGAGACCGCTATATAGACGAGATACAGCAGTGCTTTACTCGCGGTCGGAAATTCACACGTGGTTGGCCGCACTCAAAACTTTTGAGCTGCTCAAAAGTTTGAGCACGTGTTAAACCGCGTGCCGCACACGTGGTCAACACGAGGTAATGACGCGGAAATGACGTGCTATGGTCGCGGCCAGGGCGCGGTTACACATGGGTAGGACGGGAAATTTCAGCGGGTAATAGTGGGTGGAGCATGGTAATAGCATGTTCTGCGCATGTATCGTGGTGTTATTACGTGAAATTAGCGTGTTACGCGTGTGACAGTCTTTCGCCTTTCTCTGCTTATATACAGCGCGATTTGCCGAGCACAAGCACACGTCAGTTGTGCTGGAGACGTCAAGGGGGTGAACATGGATCCCCGTCAGCGTAGTGACCTCGTCTTAATCCATTTTTATTTCTTGACATTTCTTTTCAAGATAATAAAATAAAAATGATGCCATAGCTTGAAATCTTGATCTTCACGGGACTGTGTCTTGAGCGGTTATGATTTCTACAGCCCGGTGCATCCCTGCAGAGATTTGCATACCCTCGCTACTACAACCACTTTTACCTCGTTTTAGCTCACTTTTAGGGAATGTAATGGCGAACATATAACCAAAACCACTTCGTCTTGCATTTATTGGGAATTTAATACAACTTAAACCATTCCGTCTTTGTTTTTGTTGTGAACATAATCGAACGCAACACCCCCACCCCCCCACCCCCTCGCGTGAACGCGCATTCTGCTGCGCTTCCAACAAAAGCGATCGTATTCTATATAAAACGCTTATTAAAACAATAAAGTGAGCTAATTATAACAATTCGGAGATCCTAGTCTATATAACGTGTTTATTTAAACAATAAAGTGCGATCGTATTCTACAAAATGCGTTTGTTAACGCGGATGACAACAAAAGCGATCACAGCAGAATGTGCGTTCACGCGAGGGGGTGGGGGGGTGGCTGTGTTGCGTAGGAGTCGGATTTGGGCACAACACCGGCTCGGGAGCTTTTATACCCGTGGTCCACACGAGAAAATGACGCAGAAATGACGCGATGAGGAAGCGGAACAGTCGCCGGCGTCTTTTTTGCGGCCATACACCGATGAACAGCGGGGTGGCCAATTTTGCGCATTTTCCATCGCGGGCAACCACGGGCGAAAAAAAAAAATCGCAAAATTTTGGCCGTGATTCAGCCGCAAATGTCTGTGTGACCGGCCCCTTAGCTGTCTATGTTCCGAGAGCGGGGGTCAGCAACAAGCAACTGTGGAGCCGCATGCGAGTTTTTGTCCCTCCCTGGTGGCTCCCTGGCACCTTTTCAAAAATGTTTGATAATTGTACATGATATGGTTTCGGTAGGAAGGCAAAGATGACACAAACATTCTTACGTTTTGAATAAAGACCTGTAGAGTATATATAGTGTCTATATACAGTTTGTGTTGGCTTCCTTATAAGGCTTATATAAACCATTACATTTCATGCAGCACCAAACATGTTCCTTTTCTTTTGGTCCAATATGGCTCTTTCAACGTTTCGGGTTTCCAACTCCTGTCCTAGAGTAATTAAATATTGGTGACAACATGGACTCAACCTTACCTACTACACAGACCTCACACACAAATTAAGGTGTCTTAAGACTTCCTGGACGGGGATAACTAATGAGCAAATCTGCTCTTTGACCATTTTAGGTTGCAAACACACTCAGGCTTGGGAGGGACATGAGTTGATGCAGAGTATAAACAGAGGTATAAAGTCATAGTCAATGATTGGAAATTCTTAGGAAAGTTAAAAGCTTAGAGGATGCAAATAGAAGCTGTGGTTTGACAAATATAATGGACAGAGGAAAAAAAAGATTTACATGGACGGGTATATTCAATATTTTGTAACTTGAGAACATTTATAAAGAATGAGGGCAAAAATGGCTCAGGAGTAGTGGTATCCTTCTACCGAACAAGCAGCCTCTGACAGTTGGCCTGAACCACTAAAAAGTCCATAAGGCGGGGTGGGGACGAGACAAGAGGCAGGAAAATGTTTCAGTACAATACATCCCTACTAATTTAATAATTCAGGACCAGGATAGTACCATTAGATAATCCAACTACTAAAAGATTGAATCAATAAACTGAGCTGATGACAAACTCTACGACGCATTTAGAGATATGTGGCTCAGATAAGTGAATGTCGACTCGTCAGTAAACAAACAGCAGAACATTACCTAATATGGAGGCCAAGTCACACTGAGGAGAATAAAGGAGGGATCAGACAGAGATGACTAAACTGCATGATGCGGAGGTTAAGCATTGAATGCAGATCTGAGAAAAGCAGCAGAGAGAACATCAAAGTACCTGTCCAGGTGCGAACCAGCTCCTTAGGATAAGACGGAATAGACACTTTCTCTTCAATCACAGAGCTTTGATATGACACAAGAAATGGCACTGACTCCCACACCTGCAAGCCAGAACAGAAGAATAGCAATTTTCTTGATTCTAAAATGACTTAAATTTAAAGACACTTTGGAACAAAACATCATGTGTGTTTCTGTGCCTTGGCTGCGTTAACGAGTTTCCATGCGTTGAGGAGACCAAAGCCATGTTGATGACTGTGATAGAAACCTGCTCCATTCGGCTTCCAGTCTGAACTGTTGTCACACTGGTGGATTATAAAGACAAAAAGTTTAATGATTTCTTGTAATGAATACAACTGCAATCACGAGCACTTTTCTCTTAGAGCAGGGCTTTCAAACTCAAAGGGCTACATCAGCATAATAGCTGTTCTCCAGGGCCTTGTGTAACTAATAAATGAAACTAGATGGCATTGGTAAGTAAAATAAATGTAACTATTCCTTCATGTAGAGTAACTCTAAATGTATTAATTATTCAAGTCACAAACATTTCAGTTAATAAATACATTCGTACCTCTACATACAAGCTACAAGAAATTCAAAATACGAGATGTCTTTCAGGCCAAAGACTTAAGAGAATTTCCAGACGTTACCACTAGAGACCGTGCTTTAGAGTCATTATCATATCATTTACCTAGTTACTGTATTTTTATGTTTATCTACTATTCAAATGTGTTTTTAGTGACCAAAAAGATGTGTTTTATAGCTAGGGTTAAATAAGATGCTTTTGGGAAGCTGGGAACAAATTAATTGGTTTTAGGTTATTTCATGTTGGGAAAAATTGCCTCGAGCTACAAGCAATTCTAGAACTCAACCTGGGAACAAATTAATCATGTATGTAGAGGTATCACTGTATAACAAGACAAAAAAATATTCTTGGGCATTTTCAGGACTTTGCATATATCATAATTAACAGGCATCGAGGGAAATGCAGTTTTAGTTCAAAGCCATTTTTGACTAGTTAATCTTTAGAAGCCTAGATATTTTAAGCTTTTACGGGTCACATAAAATGATGCTGCGAGCCACATTAGGCCTACGGGCCATGAGTTTGACAAGTAACTTAAAGCAAGCAATTGGTGAGAATTCACCTTGGTTGCAGTGAAGGCAATGATGTGCTGAACGTCCCTCCAGCTGAGGCAAGGTCGGACCTGCAACATGAGGGCCACCATACCAGCCGCCAGGGGGGCAGCTGCGGACGTGCCAGTGTGGCCCTCCGTGCAGCCCGTTCCCTGCTGCATGAACCAGTCTGATGTTACCTAAAGAGACAGATGGGCTTAGACTACACATACCCTTGAGAGCCTTGTATGGTGTAAACAGAGAAACGCCTTGTATAGCCCTGTTCACATCTGAATACTAACTAGCATAAGTTGCCTTTAGAGCTACGGTGCAGGAATCTCAGAACCAGAAACTTTAAAGCAGTGACTTAAACAGCTAAGAACACTCCTCTCAAAATCTTTTGTCACATATATCTTAATTTCAAATCAGAGTGTGGTTCACGGTATTGAGAGGAGCACATGGGTTGGCAAGAGGACAGCAGTTATCACTTTTATTTACAAGAGACCAAAATGTTTTTTCAATGAATTACAAAAGCACTTACAAATAAATATATAATTATTTATTTTATTTTCAATGAAACATGCTCTGGTTGTCAGGTCGGTTAATAAAATGGATGCAAGAGTGCGTGCTAGGGAGCGATGTGAATGAGGAAAGATAGTTATAAATGACCGATATTGATGCATACGATGTAGTTGTAAAACACTGTATGCTGTCGGGCCTCTGATGAGGGGTTAAATTCCACAGCAACTCACTCCTTGTTGTTCTGTGGGCTTAATGTTCGGTGTCAGGTTAGGGGAATAAACGTTTGGTGAATGTGAGTGTTCTATAAAAGTTACATTTTACTCTCTGTGGAGTGCAGCAATCGGGCGAGATAATAGTGGGAGGAATTCTCAACTCTCTCTGTGTTTACATGTGGGGTAAACACTCTTCCCAACAGCTGTTCAATCTGTTGAAGATTTCAGGCAGCTAATCACTGCTGTGTGTGTTTAAGCATGTTTCTTGTGGTCCACACAGCAAAGCTCAATTTATATATATATATATATATATTTATTTTTTTTTATTTTTTTTTGCATTTAAAAATCAAAGCATATTCATTTGTATAGCCTTTTATAAAAAAGACAAAAAAAAGTAAACATTGGGTATTAGTTAGATATTTTCCAAGAAACGTGTGAAGAATTAAAGAAAAAAATGTTGGGGAGAAGGTGCACTGCACAGATAAAATCTATGACCATCCTATTGCCATAAACTTGCATATTTGAAAATAAATGTTAGAAAAGTATTTGTAAGTTCAAACCTGTATCCTTGTAAATAATATGTTTTCAAAAAGTATTTATAATTCTTGGCCTATCAGTGCACTGTGTGGTTAGCTTGTGGTACAAGTTCCTCTGGAGAGGTCATTTTGTCACATCTGTTTCCCCTCCAGCATTGTTGCTACAAACTGTTTCCATAGTGATGAGGGATAAACAGATCCAAATACTAATGGGGCGGAAAAAACGCTCTATGACTTTTACATTATCTTAATTTTGGGTCTGTTGATTTCAAGTTTGTTTAAAAGGCTATGCTTTTAATCCCTACTATAATTGTGTCCATTACTTAAAGCAATTTTCCCCCCGCTTTTATAATACAAAGCATTGGCCCTGAAATGATCAAAAAATATATTTGAAATTATAACTGGCATATGCATTTCATTTTCTCCATTAAGACTTACAATGCTTCTCATCTTGTTCCCTCCGCTGCTGAAAGTAACAGCCAACATGGATGCACACTCTTCAGCATAAAAAGGCATCCTGCCATTCTCATCAACAGCTCCTGTGTGTACAGTACAAAATAAGCCTTGGGTCTATATATTGCTAAGATATGAACCAAAATCAATGTCACCTATCGTGATGGTATAGATGGAGTTAGCATAACCGTCATAATTGCAATTGTCATTGTATTGACCTCCATTGCCACTGGCCACCACAAAAATGCTTCCAAAGCCCCGTCTTCCTGCAATGACTCCATGCTGAAGTGCAGCCTATGAATAAATAGGAAATTAACAATCAATGTTATTTCTAAGGCACTTTTCATACAGTATAATGCAGCTGAAAGTGCTCTATTAAAACATCCATTGTGCAAGACATCCCCCAAAATTACAACAAAAAAATAATCCACACTAAATATACAGTCACACACGCAGCACGCACCCTAGCCCAAACACACACAAAAAAGTCAAAGCGCAAAGAAAAAAATGATGCTCCTATAACTAAGATGTAAAACGGAAAACACATTTCAAATTAAATGCTGAGATATATTGCCTTCTGCAGGAGACAGGTAATACTGCAGTTGTGTTCAAAGTTATTTAACCCACCGCAGTAGGTAAGATATTTGACAAGTTTGCCATACATTTTCATTTTTGTTTGTAATAGCATTAAATAATGGCATGTACATTGTACAAATGCAACCGACATTAAAATGTTTTGGGGCAATATTCCAATAGATGGCCTTTCTCTGATGCCTTCATTGACATAATTATTCAACTGCCGTTAGTCCACTACTCATAAAAACAGAAGTTTTCATTAGGTGTTGTCAAAAAGGCTAATGAAAATGCATGTAGATGTGAACAGGGCCCTACTGAGTAGCAATTAAGCCAATTTAAAAGGACTCTGGCTTTTGGCCGTTTTTGAAATATTTGCAATCTGGTAAAGTCCAAGGGATTAGTCAAAAAGGTTCAGAAATTGGGTTCTTTCACTTCATATGCAAGAATGTCAAACATTTAAAGATAGCAGAGAGGCTAAACATTCGAGAAACACAATTGGAAGCATAGACTGCAAGTTCAAAGCTATAGGAGAAAAAGAACCTCTACATGGGAGTGGTATAAAGAGATTACGGTCTGCAAGTGATGTGAGAGGGAGTTATTCAGGTTTCATCCGAAAAGAAGCACACTGCAAAATAATGGCTTCCATGCAAGAACTTGGAGGTGCACCCCTCTTCGGACTCCAAACCACAAATCAACTCCAGTAGGCTAAAACATAAAGGGATAAACCACAAATGTTTTGGGACTCTGCTCTCTAGAATGATAAGACATTGGAACTTGTTAGGCCAATGGATCAATGGTATGTGTGGAGGCGTAAGAATGATGCCTAAAAAATGGAACACCCCGTCTCATCTTATCATGTTGGGGATAAATCATTGCTTTATTAAGGCAAATGAATCTTAAGCTTGTGCAATGCATTATAAATTCAGTTTAAAACCAGACCTTGGACAAAAATGCCATGCAATAAGTGATAAAGTTAAGGCTTGGTTGACATTGAACCTTTCAACAGGACAATGATTCTAAACATAACTCAAAGTCTAACACAGCTCAGTTTCATTAGAAGGGCTGCAAAATTCTGGTGTAATCACCAGACTTCGAACAAATTAAAAATCTCTGGTTAGACTTAAAGTCAGTTGCATCTTGTATATTTTTGGACTGACTGAAGGCCTTTGCTCATGAGAAATGGGTTAGGATACCTTCGGATTGCTGCAAGAACCTTGTGTCAAACTATATTTCAGGTCTTAACGATGTAATTTTTGCAAGTGGACGTTGTACCGGATAGAAGTAGATATAAAACCCAAGTGGTTAAATAATTCTGTCATTAAAGTAATTACAGAAATGCCGCTTGTTGCTAGATTACACACTTGTTTCAGTTGTATTTGTCTATTTGATATGCAATTACTTAATGTGATCATAAAAAAGTAAAAAGGGAAAACTTACAAAAATGCTTATCTCCTTTGCAGGGCTAATTTCGTACACAACAGTATGTTGAAAAGCGACACAATAAAAATAATAATATCTAAAATATAACCAAAACATGTTAATATCAGTTTTTGTGGGACACAGCTTCCACAACTGTGGATTTAAGTTCAGGATGGTGAAATTATGAGACATTTTGCTATTGATGGCTATACAAATAAATGCAACTTGACTTGGATTATAAAACAATTCTTATTTAATTATCGGTTCCAATGCCAACATTAAGTTTAAATTTAGGAGGTAAATTTAAGTGTTTTCAATCCATTAAGAACAAATCATCCCTGTCATGTAAAAAAGCAGGACTGTTTACAATGCAAAAATAAGATAAAATATGAAAAGAATGACTAAAAAAATATCAATATAATTTTTTTCTGACACGACAGCAACGATATGTTAGGATAAGACGGAATAGACACTGTGAATAAAATAAGTAAAAAATGAATAATAACAATAATACAATGGTTGGGATCAAAGAAAAACTATGCAGTGGAAACTTCTGAAAAGCCACACTAATTACATGAACATTATCTGTATTTTCTTAACAAAATACCCCGAGTCAAAACAGGGGTGTCGTAAGACTGGATTCAATTAGTATATTGAAAAACATATCAATATAGTAAACACTTGAACATTCTCACCTTGCCCAAAGGATGGGGTCCATCCACAGTGTGACCATCATCATCAGGGCCCCAACTATAAAAAGACATCAACATCACTATCACAGTCTGCGATAAACTGGTTAAAGGGGGTCAACTAAAAATATCTAACATCTCTGGGTCTGAAAATTTGACTTTTGCTCAGCCAACAACCCATCACAACTAGGACTTAAAGAACAAAAAAACAAACATGAGAACAACACGTTTAAACATGCGGCAAAGGAATATTGAGCAATAAAAATCACTACCAAGACAAGACAAACTAGACAAAAAGGTCCCAACGACATGAATCACCTGCAGCTGTATATGTCGTTGACTTGATAATGTTTGTTGAAGGCAATGGCCTCCAGGCTGTCTGTCAGGGGGCCGTCCAGGACCCTAATACCTTGAGGGATGCAAAGTATTGACGTTTTAGCTTCACTCAACACTTTTGAATGCAGCACTGCCTCAAATTACTGTGTAGTGTCTACCTGCCACCTTACTGCCAAACGCCACTCCAACAGCACAAAAGCTGTTGTTTGGAACTGCCGCAATTTCGCCAGCACATCGAGTGCCGTGGTGGTTGTCACTGTGCGCGTCGGGATGGGGCATAGGATCTGGGTCATTGGAGTTCAGATCATAGCTTCCCTCTGGACTCTATAGAAACGAAAAAAATTATAGATATTAAAAATATAAAAGCCGTAGACGTGCATAAAGAAAAACTGAGATGTATCATTTGATAGAATAATAAGGAATGCTATATTTAAATATTAATTTCCAGACTATAAACCGAAACTGGATTGTAAGGCACACCATCCAAAATTTTGTAACTACTCTGTCATATATAAGGTGCACCGGAAAAACGTATTTACATAGTGCATTCTGGATAGGTTAGACAGTCTCTCCACGTCTTCACCTGTGCGTCAACAAAGTTGAGGTTTAAATGTATCATGGTTCAGGAACGTTGAAAGGCTTGTATAATACTTTGTTGAAAGAATTTGTTTTCTCCATTCTCTACCATTTGTTGGTGACATTTCTGAAACTTCTGGCTTAATCTGGGTTCTTTTGTGGCCAATTTACAAACAAATCTGGTAGCCCAACTAATATGAATTGATCAATTCATAAATAGTTACTGCAATTCATTGTAAATATACATTCCCACATTTATGAATCATCTGTATAAGGTGCACTGAGCAGTATTTTCTCTTTATAAAACAAAAAAAGCATGATTTGACATTCTCTTCGTGGTAATTCATTGGGTAACAAAATAACACGTATTCATGACTTTGTTAGAATAGAATAGAATATACCTTTATTGTCATTGTTACAACATGGGATATATTGTGACAACGAAATAGGACGTGGCACTCCAGTTCCACATTTTACAGTGAGGATAAGGAAAACAAAGAGATAAAGGAACAAAGAAGATGTTTTAACTGTCTTTGTTGTATAGGCTTTGTTTTCCTCTGGAGGGGGGTGTATGAGGGGGTGAGGGACAGACAGAGACGGGCGGATCCAACTAGATGTTTGATCTTACTGTAATAAATAACTGCTGATGGAATGGATTAACAGGAACTCACATAATTGGGTTGCAGGTCTTGGTGAGTGTGTTGTACACCATCATCTACCACGACCACAGTGACTCCTTGGCCAGTAATGTTGCGCTCCCATACCCCTGTCACATTGATGTCCATGTCCTCATTCACGTCATTGTGCTTCAATTTAGGCATGAAAGGTAAAGGGAAAACTGAAGTTAATGTCTACAAAGCGGAATTGGCTGAGGACAAGCAAAACTAAAGGGGTACATATAATTTTTACAACTCGATCGATTTAAAAATGCTGTGCTACTATGCACACAAAAAATTTTACTTTGTAAAATATGTTATTATATAACAAACTCATTTGCAACGAGTATATACTATATGAAATAACCTCACCAGGTGCCATTGTTTTGGGTATCGAGGATCATTAAAAGCCATAGATCTTTTGGAGCGGCTGAGCAATCTCTCCTGGGAGTACCAAAGGACATTAGGGTGGCTTGCTAGCACATTCCCGGGATGGAGATCATTACTCCAAACATTAACACCATGTTGGGGAGAACACAGCAAGTAGTGGCCTTCTAATTGTCCAACCTGGCCCTGGTTGTGCAGCCCAGCCTGCTCTGCTACCTGAAAAGGTGAAAGTAAAGATTATAGCCAAACCACCACTAGAGATTAAACTCCCAGGGCATTGCAATCTGTGATAATGTCTAACAAAAAAGGCATCCTATTCTGCCTTTCTTACATAACAAGCTAACATTGTGTGGTGAATTTTACTGCTACGCTGATGACACTCAATTATATCTTCCGATGGTGGAATCTGCAACACTAAACTGTGGAAATTTGGAGGCCTGTGATGTAATAAGGAAATTTCCTGGTATTTTATGTCACAAATAGCCTGCAACCTACTACCAAAGTACGACCAGGAACTCACCTGTTATATTATAACACACTCGTATGCGTAATTATTCACAAATGTTCAGAGACAGCAGTTAGATAAAGTTGCACTAAATAGGTTGCAGTACCTGGTGAGCAATTTCATCAAGATTCCCAGCTTCCTCTCCTTCCTCATAATGTGGATTAGCATGGAGGCGAACAGCCCATGACTGACCTGGGCCGCAGGATGGCGAAGAAGGTGACCGAGGAGGAGGGAAGGAAGGGGCAACAGATGGCAGATGGGTCAGGAGCAACAGGGTAAAAAATAAGAGAAAAAGGAGGAGAATACATGCAGAATACATGCAGCGAAAAGTTGCCATCACAATATATGATGACAACAAGGGGCACCTGGGTGAGACCTCATTTGAACATCAAACTGTATGAGAAAAAGGAAAAAAGGGAAGAAAAACAAATCCTGGTCAGAGGTGATCAGAAAGTAAGCTGGATAACCACATTATATGTAAAAGCAGGTATTAACATCATTTTCTTGTAACTGTAAAAAAGACGGAAAATAAAAGTTCAGATACAAGCACTATTGTATATCGTTTCGTGTACAGCAGTGGTATCAAACTCATTTTCACCGAGGGCCACATCAGCGTAATGGCTGTCCTCAAAGGGCAAGAGGACACTTATAAACGTAACTAAACGTTATTGTCATTTAAAATAAATGTAACTTCTCCTTCATGTAAAGTAGTTCTTAATTCATTAACTCTTCAAGTCACAGTTGTGTTGAAAAAAGTGTCAAAAAACATATATATAATAAATTAAATACAGTCATACTTCTACAAACAAGCTTCTCAAGCGATAAGAAATTTGAGGTATATTTTGCCCAACATACGAGAGAAAATCCGAGTAACACGTTTTACCAGACATAAACACTAAGAGTCTCTGGCTTTGAAGCTATTTTCATATCATCTTATTTATGTTCTGACTGTAATTTTATGTTCAACTACTATTAAAATGTGTTTTTAGTGATTATGATGATGTATTTTATTGCCATGAAGGGATAACTTGGATGCTTTTGGGAACCTGGGAACGAATTACTTGGTTTTCAGATGTTTGTTATGGGGAAAATTTGCTCAAGATACAAACAGTTTTAGATAAAAGCCTGATCCAGGAAATGAATTAATGTTGTATGTAGAAACATTTTTAGAATCATCAATTTCTCAATTCTACTCATTAGCATCAATATGGAAATCCTGGCGTGTAGTTACACAGAGTTGTCACTTTGCAGATTTTTTGGTTTGAACAAATTTATTGACACTAAAAACAGAAAACAATCATGACAATCTCAACAGCAATTAAGCACATTCACAATATTATATTCCAATATTACGTTTTTAACAGCAAACACAAAGATATCATAGTTGAAGGTATTCTGGGATTTCTCTTTTGAGACGTTTTAAGCTCCCGCAGGGCACATAAAATTCTGTGGCAGGCCACATTTGGGCCACGGGCCATAAGTTTGACACCGCTATACAGCAGGGGTCTCCAAAGAGGTGCCCACGTGCACAAGGGTGCCAACTAGGGACAGCTGGGGTGCCCGCGGAGCAGTTCTGAAAATCGCTCACCAGAGCTGGGTCATTGTGATTTTCTAGTAAAATAAATGTTTTCAGTGGTTGACTGAGTTTAATTGACCCTAATTCCCGATTAACATAGTGACAATATAGTTATAACATTATATGTTGTTATTCTAGAAATTCATATCAAACTGGGTGCCTTTTGCGCTAATCAATAACACAAAGTAGCTCCTAGCTTGAGAGACGTTGGAGACCCATGCTTAACAGTATAGTTCCATACACTGTGAAGAGTAATGGCGAATTTATCAAAATAGCTAGTCATCCAACACCGGTATTATTAAAACGTAATGTAAATGTAATTATTTAAGTTTCGAATTGTTTTGGGGAGACATGTTGGACGAATACTGTAGTTTAGTTCTCTTTAGCCTACTATGCTATATCATTTATTTTGCTAACTTCAGTAAGGAAAATGGCGTTCTTTCAAAACATGCTAACAATACTCCAGTTGCAGAAGTTTTATCGTAGGATAATAACAATGAATGCTTGATAGAATGTTATCGTGTGTAGGCAAAATCCGTTTCCTTGTCTTTCATAACCGAATAAGGAGTAAATAATAGGAATGAAATACTCTGCTGTCATGTACCTTTATAGCCAAGTCGCTCCTCAAGTGATTTCGACGAAATACTGTATATGAGAACATTGGCTAGGACCACACGTATGTCCGCAATTGTACTGTTGTGATTAACTGTCACTTCCGCAATGCGTGGGCAGCTCGCGAGTTGTGCGTCTGACGTCAAACTTCTGTACGTCTGACGTCAGTCAAACGCAATTTGCCAGTGGACATAAAGTATGTTCCATATTCATGTTGGAAAAAAAAACTTAAAAATGTTTCGATTTCGAAAGTAAATATCCATTAAGCGTATGTGTTATATTTACTTTGGATAAACGTTGTTGTGGTCATCGTTTATAATTGAAATTATTGTATTTCATTTTTTTGAGTTTGTTCTTCATATTTCTCTGTTAGTATTTTTTTGGAGTCAATTTCCAGAATTTTTACTGATGTTGTGTGGACCAGTCGTGTCTAATGCAGAGGTCACACACCTTTTTGAAACCAAGAGTTAATCTTGTTTTTGTTACTGATTTAATTTACATTTCTAAAATAAGACCCCATGTGATGACTATGTTGTAATCATTAGACGTTAATTTAACCACTTAAACATCTCATCTCATCTCATTAGCCGTACCGCTTATCCTCATTAGGGTCGCGGGGGGGGGGGCTGGAGCCCATTCCAGCCATCTTCGGGCAGTGGGCAGGGGACACCCTGAACTGGTTGCCAGCCAATCGCAGGGCACACAGGGACAGACAACTCATTCGCTCATTCACACCTAGGGACAATTTGGACCGGCCAATTCACCTGAAATGCATGTTTTTGGAATGTGGGAGGAAACCGGAGTGCCCGGAGGAAACCCACGCAAGCACGGGGAGAACATACAAACTCCGCACAGAAAGTCTGGAGCTGGATTTGAACCCACGACAGGTTCCCATGACATGAACTGTGCCGCACAAGCGCTAACCACTGCGCCGCCGTGCTGCCCCCACTTAAACATATCAGTTATAAATCAAAATTTCCTGGATAATCACAATAGCCCATCACTGGCAGTACTTAATATTGAAGGCGCAGAATGGGGAGTAATTCATAATGACGTAAGCGGGGTGATGAGTGTTGCAAGAGTTTGTGCGAGAGAGTGGGTGAGCGCGAGATATTTATGAGTCAAGTTCAAAGTGTTTGATAAATGGATGCCAACGGTTGTTGCTCTCCAAAGAGATCGTAAGTTTATGAGTATCTTTTTTATTAGCGCGGAGCAATCCTTACCCACACAAAACGACACTCTACAAGTTTTTTGAAAACAGACAGAATCTCTTGGCAAACTTGGCAGACACAGCTGTTTAGAATTTTGGTGAAATAATACTCCAATTTCCACTTATCCTGGAAGCACATTCAACTTTCCTTTTTTTATTTACACTCGCCTTGTCGGAAATGGGGTGGGCTAAAATCACATTAAAATACGCCAGGACAGGCTTGACTTTCAGAATTAGCTTTGATGCCGATAGAAAAGATCTTCTTGATGGAATTGAAATGCACAGACATCTGTACGGTACCAGAGTAATTGAAATCTTGAAGGAAGAGTGGTTGAATTTTGTGCACAAATAAAAATGATTTTTGGTGAGTAAAATGCGACTATATTCCTAAAATATTTTGCAACTTTATGAGGTAATTATTGATGATTTTTATATGTGCTGCATCTGTAGATCCAGTAAATATTTTATGGCCACACAATCATTATTGATGGTTGGATTTAGACGTAGCACTACTGAAGCCCTAGGTGTGAAATGCACCGCCCGCCACTATGTGAATGTAAGCCCAAAATAAGCCAGAAAAACCAACCTTGTCCACAATTTATCCACGCAAAAACCCAAATCAGCTATTTTGCGGGAATTGATTGTAATTTTATTGTGAAGGATGCATTGGACAACAAAATTACAAGCATGTACACAGACAAAAGCAACACACATAGTCTGGACTAAATTGTTTTTTTTTTCAGTAGGGATGATGTCCCAAGACTTTATTTTATAATATGATCCCTTTAAAAATTATATTCATTTTGTAATGTCTTGTTTATAGCAGTATGTGTTCCGGCACATATGTTTGCTTGAATGCAAATACTACTGCGATAACCAATCATAACATGTCATTAGAACAATAATATGCTATTGGCCTACACATATTTCAAGATGGATTCCGAGTATTAAAAGCCATTCAGTTTTGGGCTGTTACAGTATCTTAAAGAGCCCTTTGGGTTTTAGAGTGGGAACATTTATAACACTAATGATACACAACCGATAATGTAAAATAATGATAACGTGGTATATTGCAAGTTTTTTGCAACAATTACCTATTTCGCTGCAACTCAGCACAAACAGAAAACGTGTAAAACAAAATTGTATTTACAATACACTTAAAGCCCTAGTGTGTAATATTCAACCACTGGATGGCGCTGTGTTTTCTGGTGCGCGCGAGGGCCAGTGTCACAGAGCACAGTGTGGCGGCTGGACGCCGGAAAAAGATGGCGGCGACTTAAGTGTGGATTCCACCGTGTAACAAATGCTATTTTCTCTACTTGTTTAAAAAAAATAAAATAAAAAAAATGTTTATTTTTTTTTACACAAAAATAACCACAATGTTGTTTTTTTTACTGAATGTAAGGTTTTTATACCACTAGGAGGTACAAAATATTACACACTGTCCCTTTAAGATTAGAACACAAGTGACATCAAATACTGCCGCGGTGTTCAGTCGCTTCAAGTAAGACTGATAACAAAGTGATAGAGTATATATATACTGTATATATATATATATATATATATATATATATATATATATATATATATATATATATATATATATATATATATATATATATATATATATATAAGATTTTTCATGACATTGCAGTTTGCCTTGGTAATTCTTTGGTGGAGTTTGTGAAATAGATGTCATCACATAATGATCAGTAGTTTAATCTGTTAAATCTGTCTGAATACTTTTTACTAGCACAGCTACAGTACAAACAAATGCAGGCATGCTCACACAACTCATTCTTTTTTGTCATTAGCAACTAACAGTAGATCCAACAGCACACATAAACCACATACAGTTATCATGCCATTGCTTACAATGTCAATTATGGCTTTCTTGACTTTGTATGTCTCCAGACAATTAATTGCACAAAGCTCTACGTTTTCCCTTGGGTTCCCATCCACAGTGGCTCTATAGTGCAAAAAGGTGAACAAAGGTGTATGCACACACAAAAAAAATACAGACAGAAACAACAATGGCAATTAAAACAAAAATAATAATCGATAAAACATGACAGCAAATGTAAAAAACACTATCACAACAATAAAAACAAAAACAATTACTAAGCAACAAAGTAACCAAACACAATAAAGAGGGTCACAAATTGTGTAAACAAGTCATTAAACAAAACTCTGAACACTACAACTAATAAAAACATAAATGGTGAAAAAATAGCAATAAACGAATAAAAAAAACACAAGAGTAAATTGTTGATTAAATGAATGGAGTGAAAAGATTTTCTGAAAATTAGACCCACCACTAGTCAAACATGACATTTTAAACAATATTACCTTTTCAGCTCTACTTCAAGTTATTAAGTAACGTTTTTGGCTTGTGACTATTAAAGATAGAGATTTTTAAAAAGGAGCACATATTTACTACTGCGCCGAAAGAAAACGTGAGTATGTCGCCTAAAAAGTGAGCCCCATATTACTAGACAACAGCACCAGGCCAATCATACAGTGGAGAATAGTGCCAGATTGCAACACAGACATGAGAAGTCAGCTTTTTGTGTTGTCGTCTTGGTGGTTTCTGGGGTAACGGACCAAATAAAATTCTCTTGCCATTGTTACTAGACGATTAAAGGAAACTCCAGTAAACTGACAATGACTCAGATCATAGGGAAAAATAAAGGTAGCGTTATTACGGTTCATTTCGGAAATTGAGGACTTGATTTGTCGGTGAAAATATTGGAATATCGTGAGTACGTAGTCTATATTAAATAATGTATTGTCAAACCTATTGGTTTAGTCCTGTTTTATATTATGTGAATAATGTTGGCAAAAAAGTTGACTAATTTCTCCTCTAGAAGGGAGTCATACATTTTTTCAGATGTTTTCACTTTTTGCCTAATGAGCAATCACTGTTCATCTACTTTAGGAAACAGAGGCATAATTGATGATTATCTGAAGCCTAAGTGTTTGTGATGTCATCTTCACTCCACATCATTCTCAAAACGACCCAAAAGGTGGATTTAAAAATTGAGAGACTACCCTTTATTTATATTATATAAACACAAAATGCTTTGTTTAAATTAGTAGAGGAAAATAAATTATAATATTTCAAGGAAATCTTTTGGGTTGACTTTTACTTCAACCAAACTTTTGCTACTTTATTCAACAGGTTCACATCAAACTATATGTTATTGTGTTCCTTACACCAGGAAATGGAATGCGCAATCCACCTTAAATTCAGCACGAAGAGTGACCAGTCAATTGTTTGGCTTTTTTATATTTGCTTTTGTGCTTTGTTATATTTTTTGATTATATTTTTCTTTAGTTTTTATATGTATTGGTTATGTTAAGCTGGTGGTCACAGTTATTTTGGTTTGACATTTATTGTTGTGTGCTTTTTTTTGTCTTGCTGTTGTGAGTATTTTTTGTAAAATAAGCGTTTAGTAATGAATGAATGAATGAATGTTTTACACTTTAGGACCACTGTATCCATCTATATAATAAATACTGAAAGTTGTTTGCTTCCACTTTTGATAATTCTTGGCCTTTGATTATGTACATAAGGCTTATCTGCATAGTATCCCGCATTAAACAGGAACAACTCTATACAAACACTTCATTACAAGTAGAGTGTCGGATAGGATTATCATTTTTGTCATGACAGGCCTGTGCATCATCCTAGGTAGCATATCTTTCAAGTGACTCAACTCTGTCACAATAATTTATTAAATTTACTTTGTCATATATATTTTTTTGGATAATAAGTGATAGTGCAGCAGTTTTTATTTGCATTGCTATG
The DNA here is from genome assembly GCF_059441175.1 of Urocampus carinirostris. Lineage (NCBI taxonomy): Eukaryota > Metazoa > Chordata > Actinopteri > Syngnathiformes > Syngnathidae > Urocampus > Urocampus carinirostris. The sequence continues at coordinate 23,620,594 of NC_142358.1, read as the reverse complement.
ACAACCTGCCATTACATTTTAAAGTACCTGTACATTAAAAATCGAACCAGCCAGTCACCTAAAGCATGAGTCAAATAATGTATTAGTGTATAGTGATTTGACTTCTTATTTGCATCTGTTTTCCAGGTCATATTGCGGAAAAAAACCTCTTACTTTAAACCACTCTACAAATTTCATTCATTTTCAAGGTTTACATTTAGACTCTCTTGTCATTATCATTGTCAAATTACACTGACTGGCTGAAAATCCTTGCTCAACTGTTTGCAAGTCACTTCATTTATTTAAAGAAAAAAAATCAATAGATTTTAATCATAAGAAAAAATACTTGACTATCATATAAATTTGCATTTTTTTAAATACTCATAGGTCCAGAAAATTATTTTACATAACATAAGGCTCACCTTAAGGGAGCGGACATGATTCGTCACTTTGAGTCCCCGGATGGTTCCTTGTGCCTTTTAGTACCCATTTTTAGTTGCGTTACACGAGGGTTTGGACACCCAAAATGGTTCAAGAGCCATATTGGACCAAAAAAAAAATAAAATTAAAAAAAAAAAAAAATATATATATATATATATATATATATATATATATATATATATATATATATATATATATATATATATATATATATATATATATATATATATATATATATATATATATATATACTGAATATATATTTAAAATCATTGGAAAATGTTAAAAAAATATTGTGTCATGTTTGCCCTATTACAGAAACTATATAATTTCCCATTATAAATTTTTGGGGAAAAATCTCCAGGGAGCCACTAGGGGGGGCGCCAAAGAGTCGCATTGGGCTCCAGAGCCGCCTGTTGTTATCCCCCCACACACCCCCCACACCCCGCACTAAACAATACAGAGAGATCTAGTAGTCAAATAATATACACTGTCCCTTTAAAGGGACAAACAAGGGCTAAAAAAATTCAAGGAAAAATCCAAAACCAGGAGACTTGACCTTACTACAACATTTTTTCTTGTCAAGACTTTCGCGATTTTTTGTTTTTTTTGGTTACCTGTAGCAGGAAGATGAAGGAAAATTATATGAGCCTTATGTTATGTCAAATAAATGCAAATTTCTTTGATATAGAAAAATCGTATTATTTAAATAAATATATTATTTATGTTTTAAGTTTTTCCTACCATTAAGAGACACTGAATAATACACACTGTCCTTTCAAAGACATGCAAAACACCAAGTTTGATAAAAAAATCCGGTGAGTTATCAAAATGAGCTTCATTCTTCTTTTTAGCACAATAAATTGTGATTGTTTGAATACTTGTTTAAGTGATAAAAAATGAAAGTCAAAATAAGTTCTTACTAGAGCTTGCACTTTCAGTTGCCAAAGTGACATCTCTAGACATTTACACCAAGGAAAAGAATGCCCACACTGGATCCTATTCCAATTGGGGCTGTTTACGTGACATGTGTTAAGATTTGCAACAGAAAACATACCAGACCTGTGAATTCGAATCAGTTTACGGTTTATGGATCATTTTCATTTGTTTGGGTAATTCAGTTGCTTTATAATCTAAATACAAGGCTTTGTGTAAACCTGGCAAGTTTGAAGGCTCATAGAGCCCCTCAGCTTTGTAGTTGAGCAGCTCACTTGAGAAGCGATATGTCATCAGAAAAGTCCCCTTGTGGGTGAAGGCAGCGAGCAAAGCGCCATTGGCACACCATGAGACACAATGGCAGCATGAAGAGAGCACAGATACCCGCCATGATATAGGCTATTGTCATTAGAGTGGACTCGTCCGTCTGGGGGATGTTGTAGCCGCAGTCCTCAAGATCGATACCGTAGAACGGGCCTTCCACTGAAGCGGTTCGAAACATATCATGAACTAGAAATGATACAGAGGAATAGATAATGATGAAAAAAACTGTGGTGGGACGTCAGGGCCTGCATGGCCTTCCCTGCTTCCCTAAAAATATATCTGAATCCTGTGATGTTAGGTATATTTTGTCCATGAAAACTTATTACATAGCTCCAAATTGTCAGCTTCCTTCCATTGCTTTTTCTCCGGTTGCACTGCTTGCATATGTGGGAATCCATTTTTAAAGTTACATTGTGTAGTATTTGAACGCAAATTAGAACTGCAATGTCTAATGCGAGCAAAACCTAGTGCCAATGAGAAGAGCATAGCAGCAAGATGCCAAAAAAACATGGTGGCAACCATTAAGTATGGATTCCGCTATGTAAAAGAAATACTATTTTCTCGACTTATGAATATTTATAGAAATTATCATTGGTATGACAATTCATGTATTTTTGCCTAATACTCGAATCAAAGTTGTTGTTGTTGTTTTTTTTATTGAATTAGGTTTTTTTTTTGAACCACTAGGATGCATTAAATATTACACACTGTCCCTTTAAGCATTTAACCAATCACTTTTCAGCCATTGCATGGTGGCAGGGTCAGAAATATGCCTGAAGGCTTCCACGATCAGTTCTGCAGACCATGAGGAATAAAATATGTGATGATGTTGGTTTAGCCAATCGGATTTCGACTTTGCAAGCTAGTGCCTTCTAGAGGGCGTGACCTAATGTCAGCAGTTTCACAAACTATGATTGGCCAAGAGGCGGTAACTGATGTATACTAGCAAAAAACGTGAAAAAAAAATCCCTGTGTCCACTGCTGCTGTCAAACGGACTATTTCATCCCCAAATCAAATAAAATCTTAAGTCAGAAATACGACAAGACAGACTGGCCTTTTAGCATCAGCTTTGATGGCAATAGAAAATAATGGAACTGAAACACACTAGGAATCTAACAGAGGGATTTTGTGCACAACTAAAAAGTGTTTTTGGTCAATTCAATGTGGCTATATTTTGAGGTATTTTTTCATTTTATGATGTTATATATATATATATATATATATATATATATATATATATATATATATATATATATATATATATATATATATATATATATATATATATATATATATAAGTCAGTTAGTTATTTGTTCCTTTGTGTCTTTGTTTCCTTCTCCTCACTGTAAATGTGGAACTGGAGTCGTCCAATTTCGTTGTCACAGCATATCCCATGTTGTAACAATGACAATAAAGGCATATTCTATTCTATTATATATATATATATATATATATATATATATATATATATATATATATATATATATATATATATATATATATATATATATATATGTATATATATATGTGTGTGTCACAGCTGTAGCTGCAGTAAATGTAAATATGGTGCATTAACCCCTAACGTTCCTGTTAAATTCGCCTAAAATCCCAATGTAAGATGCACCTAAAGTAAATTGAATGCTATTTTTGCGCCATTTGGAGAGTATGGATGTTTTGGTCTGTTTTGAAAGGTCAGACTCTGAAATTTTGTCCCAAACTGAAATAAACACTGCAAGTGCTACTAATATTGAGTAATCAAAGTTGGAACAGAAAGAAATAGAAGGTTTTTATCCCCGCATGATTTTTTTTTTGTAATTAAATGCCTGAAGAGAAGTGTAGCATGGGCATCTTAACTGGAAAACAGGTAAGACAATAGCTTCAAGCCTTCCCTGGTACCTTGTCAAATTTGATCACAATCTTAAAAACTAAAAATTGTATGTTAAACATTTTTCCAAGACTAGGTCATTTGGAGACGAACAGTTTTTAACATTGAAATCTTTGCAAATTTCTAATTATTTGGCCATTTTTTTATACATTGTGAACAAGTTTTAAACGTTTGAATTATCTTTCCAGATGTCAAATCAATGATTTTGCACACTTGTGTGTAAAAATGGTGCATACTAATTAATCACTTTTGGTATTACACTTATTTCCAGGTCTAATTGGGATATAATAGGGACATCTTCATATTGATTTATTTAGAATTGTATTGACTACATATGTGTCAATCAACAATTGAATTGTCACTATTAGCTTAAGTAATTCAGAGGTAAAGAAGATGGGTCCTTTTTAGCATTTACAGGTCCATATAGGCCAATACGGGTTGTGTACCGTAAAACGAAGCCTGCAAATGGCCGAAAACAGTGTCAATCACAATGTAGCTTGCAAACACCCTTAAAAAAATAATTTTACTAGTGTGTTTATTTATAAACGAAAATGATGGAGCTAAACAGACGACTAGCAACAAGGAACGTCCATTGATGCAGAGACGCTTTTCGGTGGATTTTCTTTATCTGTCGGCATCATCGTGTGTTTTAGAGTATATTTTTAATACGTGTGAATTTTCTGGACTCTTGTAAGGAGCCCATAGTAGCGTACTATCATCAAATCTGATGGCTGCAAGACGACGTCTTTGGTGAGCTACCCTGGCTTTATAGTTTTCGGGTATCTTGTTTTAGACTGATCATGATGTTCCTGTAATGAGTGCGTGTTTAAATTGTCATCATATCTTGAATCCCAAGAGATTAAGTGTTCAAATTATACCTGGCATGACATATTGCAGTGACTGGTGACATTGTACAGACACGTATTTGCTACTCAATGTTCCGAACGCCCCAACGTTAAGGGGTTACATCATTCAATAGTTGTACAGGGCAATGGTTACAACAAATCCTGTCTCACTCACCATGGCATGTGCTGACAGCAAAACCTATTCGTCTCTTTTCTCGATCAAACACCACATAGAAGCCTTCCATGATGACTGCCCCCATAACTGTACCAGTACTGGATGGAGACACAGCAAACTTGTAGCAGTCTTCCTGAGCAGAAGCTACATCCTCTACTGGCCGTAGGTATTGCTGTGTGGAAAGAAAGGCAAACATTTACTTGAGTAGAATGCTTTGCACAATGAATGATCAATGCTTTACTTGAAATATCTTTACTGACGCTGCCCTACTTACGAAGTTCCGGACGATCGTTCATAAGTTGAATTTGTTCGTAAGTTGCTTCAGTGCTATATTTTGTATGTTTAAGGTTTGTACAGTATAAGTATGTTTAAGGCTTGTATAAGTAACCTGTATTGTTAAGTAAAAAAATGAACATTTCATAAAATAATATGCTCTATAACTATAAATAAAGTTGAGCTTAACTTACTTGTGGGGGATGCGCTTCAAGAGGCCCTCCCCCGTGGTAAAAAGTGGCTGAAAAAAAAGCGTTCCGACCAATTTTCTCAACAGCATCAAGCTTTCATATTCCACTTTAATTTCAAAAACAGTTCACCTCTTCTTTACACTTTACACCAACCATATTGAATGGATGCACGAGATATTAAACAATAAAAATGTCAAAGTTCTAAGCGCGCTGGAGATAGTATAGACATAGAATGTGAGGTGCGCATGAATGATGTCAGTAGGGCGACAAATGTCGCAAGAGTTGGTGCGAAGAGTCCAGGGGCGCGCGAGAGTTTAGCTTTGGAGAGAGTTCGGTGTGTTTACAATAAACGGGTGCTGACGTTATGGCTCTTCAAAGAGACTGTAAGTGTTTCTGAGTATTTTTTAATGAACGAGGAGCAATCCATTACTCACACAACATGAAACACTACAATGGTGGCAGCAGTCAGATTACGAGTAGGTTAGAGAAGGATGTTTACACACGAATTAGGAGGTAGCGGTTTGGTTTTCACTTCCGGGTGGATGCTGGGTGACCTCTCACAGCACCACACGATGGTAGCGGCGGAAAGAAGCACTAAAGTAATGTCCTGCACTCTGAAAAATGTGCACAATACAATATCTAACTTAGAGCAATGTCCGGATATTTTCGACATCTATTTTCGACATTTTTTCGTATTTACCATTTTTCGTAACTCGAATGGCCGTAAGTAGGGCAGCGTCTGTAATAGGTTCCTGTTCCGTTTAATTACCTGGGGCAGAATAGAGATTCTAAAGGATTGATTACGGTTTTCACTCATTAGATAAAGAGAGATGACTGGGAATATGTTCCAGGGTGTAGTCCCGGCCTGCCAACACACCAGTTGTTCGCCCAGCCAGAATCCTGATGGAAACTGTTCTGTCTGAAACACAGATCAAGTACCGAGGATAATCAATAACTTTTTAGCAGGGGACGGGAACATATGGATCGCAAGCCAAGTACATCATGAGTACATTTGGCTTGGAGATAAAATTCAGTAGCACTTTTCTATCTTAAAGGCTGGTCGGATAAACGTCACAAGGATTTTTTGCATGTCTCTTAACCAAATACATGCATCAGAAGAGCCATCCAAGTGTGACATCTACCTTATACCATTTCCTGGATATTTTTCAAGGTTATAGTTTGCGCAAGTCATAAAAAAATGACGAATGATCAACACACAGGGACTTTCAAGACAAATGTTTGTAGATTTCAAAGATGCCAAAGATTTGCATTTATGAAACAAACGGGGAAGACTAATAATAACTACCCGATTCCCAACGTTACAACTGTGACCACGTCATAGCTGAAGGTAAATACCTTCATACCCTTCTTATTTGCAGTATTTGGTAAAAAAAATGTTTTAAAAAATAACTATGCTCACGTCAAGTCAAGTCAAGTCAAGTCAAATTTATTTATATAGCCCTTAATCACAAAAATGTCTCAAAGGACTGCACAGGATTACAGTTACAAAATTACCTGATCTTAAACCTTGTTTTTAAATATTATTCACGACAAAAATAATAGACAATATTAACTTCAGCAATCTTAAGTAACTGCAGGAGAGACAAATTTTACTGGAATATTTTTTGATATGGGACTTCTATAAATCAACATTAATTATTACCGCGAATGTATCTTTTATGACTTTCAATTTACCAGTCATTGTATAGTGTAACTTTAACAACCATCATTAACTTGAATTTACAATTTTACATTAAAAAAAAAACAAACACGCAACAAAACACAAGATTATAATGTTGTAAAGTCACTTTACTTTGGATGTGTTAATAAGAAAATTGCATACTTTGTACACGATGGCAAGTGTCTTGGAGAGAGCTGGAATTAAATGATGGCTACCATATAAATGAAGCTACAAAGTGTTATTTTGGTCAAAAAAATGTAAAAATTTGGTAGAAAAAACATTTAACATTTAGGGTGTACATGAACGAAAAAAGAATGAGTGCTCTGCAGTGTCCATCTCATACGATCATTTTAGCATTTATAATCCCGACACCAGTGGACAAATCCAATAAAAAGGCACTGACTGAGGAAGCTGCTTCAATAGCCTTAACAGCCGCCTGGAAGACTTTTCTGGGTAGTCGCAGGTTGGTGGTGCCACTGTCTACAATGCTCTTATCGTAGTTGTACTGTAAAGGATGAGGGAAAAACAATTTAATTTTTATAAAGTAGCAGTACACCACCTTCAAGGTTTTGTATTTGTTTTTACCTCCTTACAATCCATGTTCAGGTCCTGCCCGTTCACCTCGATGCGCACAATAATGACCTCATAGTACCATTCCCTACGGATGGGGGTATACCAAAGCTCTCCCACATATAGGGATGTGTCTATGCCTCCGATGATCTACAATGTAAAATATTGAAATTAAAACATTAGATTATTAAAAAAACAGATGATGTCATGATTGTATCACTGGTAGTGTTTTACCATGCTTCCTCCAACAGTTGCACTGCCCACAGAGTAGTTTAGAGTGAAGCCAGCACCACACAGCTGAAGAGAGAAGAGGTTGGGGACAGAAGTCTGGCGAACCAGGGAATCAAAGAAAGGCTCCAATCTTTCGTCAGGCTGAAGAGAGATGTTAACACTTACTTACAAAGTGACAGGACACTTTCCACCTTGTTTTATTTTGTTTAGAATTAAGATTAGAGCGATAAGCATCAGTCCAATTCACAGCACCCAAACAAAATGCAAAACACATTTATCAAAGCACCGAATCGCAAAGTTGATACCAAAGGTAGTGTTGTGTGTGTCCCAAAACTATTAGCTGATCAACAACAAAATAACCGTTGGTGCTTCTTGTCTTGTAAATTTTAATCATACCGTATTTTACAGACTACGCTCCTAAAAACTCCAAATCAGCCAGATATTTAAAAGTGCATCTTATAATCCGGTAAGGCTGCACGATTTTGAGAAAAAACCTAATCACGATTTTTCAGACCAGTATTACAATTTCGATGCAATTTTTGATTTCAAAAGAAAGGCAAATTGTCTGTGCTGTTTTTGTAACTACAGTGGAACTTCGGTTCTCAACCAAAATCCGTTCCAGAACCCTGGTCGAAAACCGATTTGGTCGATCACGGAAAATCGTTTTTCCCATTAAAAGTAATGTAAAATCGTTTTAATCCCTTCCAACACCCTGAATGTTTAGCAAGAACGTAAACATGAAGCTAACCCCGGCTAATCGTACGTTCGCGTAAGCGTAAGCTTTCGTACGGAAGATTACGCTAACATGAACGTGTAAAAATAAAAACTCAGGTCGTTTACACGTCATTTAGCACCCGGGTCTCCACAACAAGTGGTGAGCAGTTAAAGGATAAAGAAAAGAATTATGAATAGGATTTCTTACCTTTGTGGTGCTCAGCAGAAGCCATGCTGTATGTATATCAATATGGGAAACTCGCACACCTTCTTCATATTTTGCTATTATTTCTTTCTTAAATGCAATAGTTGTATGCACTACTCTTCTTTTTTCACCTGTAGCAACTTTGCTGCTTGCACTGAACTTCTTCCGAGGCATAATTAGGGGTTAAAACACTCCGTTCACCGATATTCAAAACGAAAGCAAAAAGAATGCGCGCTCACGTGACAAGTTCTTCACGAGGGGTGGGGGCAATCTACACCCGTACACCGCTCAGCATCGCCCCTAGCGTACCGGCGTTCGAACTCCGATTTTTTGAATGAAAAACGAAGCAAGAATTTCTCTAATTTTTTGGTCGGGAACCGATTTGTTCAAACTGAGAGGTGTTCGAAAACCGGGGTTCCACTGTACTTAATCCTTGGATGCGTGACCTACCAGTACATATGATCTTCCATGAGTACAGTCGTTAATTAGTGTGGAAAAAATAAAAATACGACTGGCATCATGCCATACACATGTTTTATGAGGAATACTTGATACTTAATATGACAGTATTATAACTTTATGTTTAAAGAATTTGAAGAATAACAATTGTGTTCATTTTTATCATATTTATGCATTCAAGGGTTAATATAGACTGTTGAAAAGCAAAGATGTGTCTGTATGTCACCAGTCACGCCTAGACATACCCTGAGAAAATGTATAAAATACTAATGTTTAGTTTTTTAAAAGGTAATCAACTTTGAACTGGGACCACGTAAGGCATTGTGGTATTGTCTCAGCTGTTTTCCAGCTAAGATGCTCATCTGCAGGCATGTGATGGCAAAACAAATTTCAGGTGTGAATAAAAACCTTCTATTTCTGTGTGTTCCAACTTAGAATACTCAATGTTAGTAGCACTTGCAGTGATTATTTCACTTAGGGACCAAACTTAAGAGTGTTTACCTTCAAAAGAGACCCAAACCGTCCAGGTTCTTTAAACGGTTCAACGACAGCATTCAATTTACTTTGAGTACCGGTATGTCTTTAGGTGTATTTTACAGCGGTTGAACTTAAGTAAACGGCGCCATCTTCTGGGGAGCTTTGTACGGTTGCTGTCTATAACGATGACATAATCTGGTGCGGCCAATGTAATTCAGAATATGGTGGATAAAAATGGAAATGCATACAATATTCATAAGTGTGCGTTACTACATGATGTTTTACAGTATTTGGGCAAGGATTGATCTATCAATAATCATTTCCGGCCCAAATCGTAATACATTGTATGCAACGGGGTGATGGCGATGAGGGGGCCAAACTTCACCACTCGACAACCAGTGGTACAGATGACCTAGAAAAGGCATTAGACCTTATTTCATGATCACACTATTTTTACCCACTGTGCCAGAAATACAGATGCATTGTTAACTCTAAAAGGTTAAGATGTTTCTTCACATCTTCACATGTTCGTCAATAATGAATGCCAGAAACAGAAAACAAAACTATAAAAGCTTTTACGTATGTGTTCGTATTAAATAGAGAAGTTATTGATACCTTTTCCTCTGTCAAAAGTACCACTGCTGGTAGTAGTAAAGCGTCGGCACCCTCATGGCCGCGATCCGGTTTCGATTCCCGTTGCAAACAATTTTTTGTGTTTTTAATCAGCAATACTTATCCATTGAATAATCTTTGCATAATTATATGTTGTAAGTACATAAAAAGCACAACAGTCACACGGTAGCTCTAACTGTAGTCTGAATTTCATGTTCCTTATGTATGAAAAATATATAACAATTTTTATTTGTGGATGCGCCTTATAATCCGGTGTGTCTTATAGTGCAGAAAACAGTGATTTTATAAAGAACACAACTTTATTTTTTCTATAACATTGTAAAGGACTTGATGTTAAAATTGTTGAGATTTCCACTTAGACCAGACCCAAGACTTAACTCAGAACTTGAAGACATCTTGAGTCTTACTTGTGACTTCTATCAAAATAATAACTTTCTCACTAGTTGGTTCTTTCCTGTAAAGGCCCCTTACAGTCTGTTAAAATTGCAATAGGATGTTTGACCCAATTTCCTTGGTGACGACCGAGAAACTAAAGGACGAGTGCACGTACCCGAGCTATATCAGCATAAGCCAGCCCAAGAATTCCTTCCCAGTTGGATCCATTGATGAAAAAACGATCAGATTGGGTGATTGCAGCAATGTTGGCACGCAGTGTGGCATTTGGCCCTTGTGGAACAGAGACTAGGTCTGTACCCAATTCGCCTTCCCATCGTCCCTGAGTATAAGGAACATACACGCTTCTTCCAAGGTCACGGTAAGAGGTTGAGCTGTGGATAAATAGAAATAGCATTTTATTGTGTACAGTTGGGTGTTTTATAACCTGCATCCTAGCGTTAACTTTGCCATGCAATTGATTCTTACATATTTTTGAAGTATTTTTGATTTCTCTAAACACGTGAATCCATTTTGTATGGACCAATTACAATTAAAATCGTGTTTTTTGGGGGGGGTGTCCATTTTGTGGCCCTATGAAAAGATGTTTGACTACACGAAATATCTATTTGAAGGGTTGCATTGCTAAGGATCACATTAAATTACAGGACACAATTTTAAAATGTATCGTAAAATCATTTGATATTTTGACTGTACTCACAGTGAGCGATGATAGTATCTGCGCAGAAATGGATGAGCAGCTGCACCAACAGCATAGTTACTGCTTCCTGTATCCACCAGGATGTTCATCTAATGAGGGAAAAGAAACAGGACTTGTGTAAAAAAACAAAAAAAAAAAAACAAGAAAAAACAGCAAGGCAATGTAGCTGATTATTTGAGACCCAGGATAAAACTTATATAAAATGCTACATGGATAATGTACAAACAACAATGCCTATGACAGTGTCTGAAACTCAAGACAAAAAGTTACCGGACACCAGGGCAGACAACTCTTAAAAGTTGCCCCATTTTCCACAACTTGAAACAGAAAAAGACGACTAATCGCAAAAGAAAACATTGTTGCAAAGTATTAAGGATTGATAATCAGAATATATAACAGAACAACGCTTTAAAATTAAGTTTATTATAAATCTACTTATAACATTCATTGCATGTATATGACATCACTGTTTTCCATCTGACATCAGTATGAACGTGTATTTACTCATCTTCATTCATGCAATGTTTGCGTTGCGTCGTCTGCTACAAGCCACATGAACTCCTCTTTCCCCGATGCTTTAATGTACGTTTACGTTTTGTAGCGTCATAAATTGTGTTATCTTCTTTTGAATATTTCTTCTGGGGCTGAGGTTTTGGCTTGATTCCTAACCACTTTACAATTTTCTTATGTTCTCTGTGCGTCTACTTTGGAAAATGATATGCAAATGCACGACCTTATAAGGCTCGGGAAAGTCTGTAAGCACGGATGTTATTCGATGCAAGCTTCTCATTGGCATGGAGCCGTGGAGGTTGACAGGTATGGAATGTTGAAAAGTACCACTGCATATGCAGAGATCCCAGTAGGATGCAAATTGCCAAACAAACCGAAATTACCAAACCGAACGAAGATTTAGAAATCGGAATAAAGCAAACATTTGTAACAAGCTACCATTCCATCCTGTCTAAAAAAAAAACGAAATTTTTTTTTTTTCTTGAAAAAGTTGTCAGCTTCCCGGGCAGAGTCATTGTGTAAGGTGTACGCCCGATGTAAAAATGCACGCCCCAGACGTCTGGGCAGATGTTAGTTCAGACACCGCTTATTATCAGATATGTCTTTATGTACTTTATGCAGGACTTGAAAGAAGAATATGATTCATCTTTGGGCCCTTTTGGTATGTACAGTATTTTGTTCATTGTTGGGAGTAACACATACAAAGGAGCGCAATCCTGGAACCAGTACTGTAACGTGGTATTAATAACATTTTGTAAGTCTTAACAACATGGTGCGTTACTCCGCTACTTTTGAATAGCAGACTATGGAGAACAATGACTCGTGTTCTTGACAGTTCCTTCTTCTCGAATAAAGTAACATACTACCCATAATCGGCCAGCAACACAACGCTAAATACAACATCTGCATATGGTGGGCATGTTTAAAGGACCAACAAAATAAGAGTGAATAGGTGAGGTTGTCTCAAGCACAGAGTTCGACATCTAAATGTTCCACATGGCTACATAGTAATGTTGTTATTATTCTAAACGCTTCAAGTGTTGGTATCATTATTGTTATTATTCTTTTCGAAAAATTACAAACACGTTTAATGGCACCCTTGGGCCGGGCCGTAAAAATATTTTCTTACAATGAAACGATTCGTGGAACAGAAAAGGTTCTGGACAACTGACTTACAATGTTTGAGCTGAGAAAAGTTCAACAGAATTTCAGACAGATTTTTAATCCCTACAAAATGAGTACTAGTGTACATCAATTAGACATTTTACTTTACCCGGGCCAAGCCCACATGCAATTTTATTCAATCCAATGCGGCCTGCGACTCAAAAAGTTCTATACAGTACAGAGACCCCTCGCTTCTTCACGCTTCAGTTATTGCTGGTTCACTCCTTTTGGCAAAAAACAGTAAAAAAAAAATAAATAAATAAAAAGATTGGGAAAAAAAATACTTTATTTTCACAATCATAGGGCGCACTGTGTGAAAGGGCATAATGTCTGTAGCTGGTTCTATTTCTGAATTTAACACCACTAAAGGTGCACCCGTGCAACACAGGTAAGCATGCAAGTGTGCGTATGGTATTTAAAGTTACAGTGGTTGCAAAACTGAGTTTGGTGGTGGTTCATCTAAGTATTGATTACAAAGTAAAAGACACGGATAAAAAGTTGTCGGATTTTGTATTTTAGGTTCCATCCATCCATTATCTGCACCGCTTTTCCTCAGTAGAGTCGCGGGGGGGCTGGAGCCCATCCGAGCCATCTTCGGGCAGTGGGCAGAGACACCCTGAACTGGTTGCCAGCCAGTCGCAGGGCACACAGAGACAGACAATTCGCTCGCTTATTCACACCTAGGTACAATTTTGACTGGCCAATTAACCTGACATGCATGTTTTTGGAATGTGGGACGAAACCGGAGTGCCCGGAGGAAACCCATGCAACCAGGGGGAGAACATGCAAACTCCGCACAGGAAGGTTGGTAGCTGGATTTGAACCCATGACCTCAGAACTGTGCCGCACACGCGCTAACCACTGCGCTGCCGTGCTGCCGTATCGTTCCTCTTCTAGCAGACCTTCGATTCATTCATTGTCAATTCTCTGGCAGCTATTCGGTTTCCATGTTCTTCTGCGTAGCGTAGAATTCAACAGAACACAGCGGAGGAAATGAGAAAAGCATTCAATGGATTTGGATGTAAATCATATTTGGTTGGGCAACTCTGTTCCACCTCCGTTAGCAGAATAACTTTCAAATTGCAAGATACGCTATGGTGTTGGTATCCATGAGCACTTCCGCTAACAATTGCGTGTGACAACACACATCCTTTTCCGCCCAAGCGGAATATGACGGCATTTTAACAAGATACGCTTAAAAGTCACAAAAGGCGCGTAGAAGTCGAATTTAGCTGGAAATGTGAACAATCTCACAAAGACCAGCCAAGACTCACGCCGATCGGCCAACACCCCGATCTCTGGTGCCAATCCATAGCGTCTTTCATACTCTACTGTGAGCGGACAACTTTCAAGGATCTGTGTCTTGCGCATTCTTTGTACCGCCGAAGCGATGCATCTCGCTCTTTCTCTTACATATTCTCTCACTCTTAGCCTACTAATTTAAAATGATTACTGGGTTTCATTTACTTTTTTCCTTTTTTTCTCTCACTCTCTCTCTTTCTCACTTTTCATGGGTGGTACCGGTCCCAATTAACCGCGAAAACTGAGGGATCTTTGCATATGCAGTGGTACTTTTCAACATTCCATACCTATCTACCTCCACGGCTCCATGCCCTTACAAACTGTCATATTTTCCCTTACAAAATACAAAATAATCTTACACCATATTTTTTTTAAAACGTGTTTATTTATGTAGTTTAACATGTTATATTGTACATGTGTTTCGTTATACCATATATATTGTTAATTAACATTTTGTTGTGAGATCCTGAGTTGCTCGACATGAATGAGGTTTATTATGAAAAAAAGTTCAAAAATTAAGTCGCTCGGACGTGCACTGTAGAAGGAAAAAATACATGCAAATATAATTAAGTAGAATAATAAATTTTCTTATTCAAATTTTGAATTCATTTTCTGCATTAAATTATTGTTGGTAATATACTGATTAAAGGGATAACCACAAACTTGTCTTTTTTCATTTTCTCATTTTATATTTCCTTTTTTTCTTAACTTCATTATACAACAAAGTAATTCGTAATATAATGCATCAAAGCAAGTGAGCTGTTTGAGAGCCGGTTCTCTTTAATGTGTTGAGCTGAAGAAGCCGGTTCTCTAAAAAGAAACGGACTTCATTTCACTACACAAAATACCACATGAAATCCGAGGCGGCAGACACATAAGCACAGTAGCATCAAACCGCTCGCTTTGTTTGCATTGAGAAAAAAAAATACAGAGATAGAGGCTACCGCGGCAAACTCGTTTGACTTGATTGATTTGCCGTTTCGTGATTGTCGGTGTATACCGGATAGTACCCATCATTGACAAATTTGCGTTTTTCCGTACAGATTTTCTTGTGCGTCGTACACGTCTTAAAATCCATAATAAGCGTACGTTGTAAGGCAAAAACGTACAGGTTGACAGGCTTTTAGCTGGTGGTACTGGTCCCAATTAACCGCGAAAACCGAGGGATCTCTGCATATGCTGTGGTACTTTTCAATATTCCCACACATTTTAAAGCATCTTTGGGTTACCTTTTGCGGA
This sequence comes from Urocampus carinirostris, assembly GCF_059441175.1. Lineage (NCBI taxonomy): Eukaryota > Metazoa > Chordata > Actinopteri > Syngnathiformes > Syngnathidae > Urocampus > Urocampus carinirostris. The sequence goes on along the minus strand of NC_142358.1, from coordinate 23,605,265 downwards.
GGGGAGCCCACAGCCATCTCCACGTAGTATCCTTGGCCGGACTTTCCTCGCAGGTTGTCGATCATGTCCACGAAATTGATGCCACTTGCTGCCACTGCCCTCCGCCGCCGAGCACTCATCCTCCTCGCCTGAACAGACTCGAAAGGCGGCGGCGATTCGGCGCGAGATCCGTGGCTCAGGGGCAAGCGGATAGCTCCAGGCAGGCCCGAGGCGTCCTGCACCGACTGGGCGCCGCCTAGCTGACACATTACGGTCCACACCAGGAACACTGACAGTAACTTCGGCGACTCCATATTGAGACGCAGTCGCTGGTGTCTTGTTTCGGATCAATTTGACGTTTAGTTGACACTGACAAGGGCAACGGGAGGTGGCGACCGTGCTAAAATGACCGCTAAACCCATGGCACGGTTTACCATGTTTCCTTTAATGATATTTCAACATAAATTGATATGCCGTCGAAGTTTATATTAAACGGTTTTCATCATCTTCAAGCATTAATCGGTGTTAGAGAGCAACGGGGCAGCAACAACCGAAGGCCTTTGCTTTTCGGTCATCCCACGTTACGATGACAGAACACGGCAGAAATAATATAGAGGCCAGCCAAATATATGACGCACCCGCAACTTTATCCACTCCATGTCACGAGACATTCATCTTGCTCGTAGCCTGCTAGGCAACTCCGGTTCTTCCTCCATCCGCCCTACTGCATCTTCATGGTCCAGAGCCCCAGCATCATTGCTCGGTGGGAAAATGGGTGCTAACTTCCTGCGAGAATTTTCAAAATTAAAGCATATCATGCCTTCTAATTTATACGCTTTCCTCGTATTTTAGACGTTTTTTGATCATTTGAAATTGTGTACGCTGTACATCCAATTTTATACGCGAATAGTAATATTAACAAAAAAATCATTTTTGGTCACACCAATCTGTTTTTTCCCATGTTGGCTCTAATCTCTAATCCAGGGGTCTCCAACGCGGTGCCTACGACCACCAGTGTGCCCTAGACCTGTTCTGAAACAGTTCAACAGTACTGGGTCATATGTTATTTTTAGTAAAATATTTTTTTTGTGTGGTCGACTGAGTCTATTTAACCCTACTTCCAATAATTATCATGGTAACATAGTAACAACATAGTAATAACATGATGAATTGTTATTTTAGAAATGCATATTAAACCGGGTACCCTTTTCCCTGATTAGTAACAATACGTTGATCTCGATTAAAAAACGTTGATCTGGGTGATGTTATGCAAGTCCAGGTGCCAGTCGATGGTTCAGAATGCTTGCACCCTGCAATATCCAGGCCGGTACATTTTCCTCAAGGACAAGAAAATTTAAAAATGAGGTCAACATCACTCATAAACTATTGAATATAAGTGTGTCTTAAAGCCTCAGTGTTTAATATTTGACCACTATATAGCACTGTATTGTCTAATGGAAACAAAACCCAGTGGCAAAAGTTTAGCAGCAAGATGCCAGACAATGATGGCAGTGACTTCTAGGTAGGGATCCCACTATGTAAAATAAATAAATATTTTTTGACCTATAGAAATTAACATTGGTATAACAGTTTGTGTATTTTCGTATTCAATGGTTTTTTTTTTTTTTGAATGAAAGTTTTTGTACCAAGAGGCACTAAATATTACACACTGCCTCTTTAAGTCTCCCACTCGGGTTGCATATTGTAACATTATGACATTAATAATCATGACATTATTATTAATCATTATGAGCATAAATCCTCTATGTGTAATTCTTTGGTGTCCTCGTAACATCGCACTGAAATATTATATGATTTCATTGATTTTTCAATTTTTTATTTTTCACAGGAGTCTCGGGAGTGGTGGAGCCCATCCAAGCCATGTTTTTTGGAATGCGGAAAGGAACTGGATCACTTAGGGGCATGGGGAGAACATGCAAAATTCACAAAGGGAAGCCCGTAGATAGAATTGAACCCAGGACCTCTGAACTGTGAGGAGGTTATGCTAATAGCAAAAAACTCTCACATCTCGTGGGTCTCGTGCCGAGTAATATAAATAAAAACTCACAAAATGAACCAACCCGTTCGTATTATGTGGTGTTAGTCTTATGTTCTTGACAGGCATCCATGCGTCCTCAAACTTGGTTGGGAAGGTTTTTCTATGATGATGATTTTGTTTACTATCTTTGTAAAGTAGTAGTGGACTTTTTGGACAATTTTACAGGATTGAGGTTTTGTTACTGTCAGGCACTCTTTGCACTACTATACAGGCTTGAGGCGTCAAAGCTGTCATGCACTTTCAGGACACATTTTAACATATTACTGTTTTCTTTTATTGATGTTCACTATGTTTCGTGTACTGATACCCAATTCTAAATCTATTGCACCCTGGTCATCCTGGAAGGGATATTACCAGTTGTGAGGACCCTTCTCAAGGTTTATTATTTTCCTCATGCTGAGGTTTTGAGTTTATCCTTGCCAGCCAGTTGGTTAAAGATCAGGGGATGGTGTAATTGTCACCTGTGCAGTCCTTTTAGACATTTTGTGATTAAGGGCGTCACAAATAAATATGACTTGACTTGCAGTTGAGTTTTCTCCATGCTGATTGGCTACAAACGCAGAAATTTGGTTAGATTCATCACTAGCTCTATCTTTCTGGAAGATACAGCCCAGTTCAAATTAAGTTTGAACATAGCAGTTTCAGTAAAGCAATTAAAGACAAAAATTACGAAACTTTGTTTTCATTCTGTGCAGCCTGGTACCAAACGACCCATTGCCCAGTATTGGTCCGCAGCGTAATGGTTGTTGCTGTTTTAACCAAAATAAAACAAACTAGACAGTCAACTGCAGTTGTGAAAATGTAACTATATTAATTGTAGATGAACATAAAATGAGTACTAATAATGGTTAATAAGCTAAAGAGAACATAATTAAAACCTTGGATATTTTCAAATAAAACGGAACTAAAGTCTGGAAGCACATTTATTTTGTTAGTACACATTCTTTTAGTCAATCACATCAAAAACTGTATTCAGTAGGGATTCCCATTTTGCCTTTCCAAATCTTTTGCAGTTGTCTTTACCTATGTTTGCAAGTTCTCCCTTAATTTTCTGATCCTATCATATCATAAATAGGTTATTTTTAGTCGTAAAATCAAAAATTAACCTATTTGGCAAAAGATTAAACTTTACTAATATCTATTTCAGACGCAATCAGGAAAAAGTACAAAGCTAACAGAGAGAGATATTCAAATAAGTTGCAATTTCCAGAAAAATCTACTGATCTACAAAAACACGAGTATTTTTTTGGTACTTGTACAACTGCTTGCACTAAGACATTGAAAGTGTACAATACAGTCAAATTTTATTGTATGCCTGATGTAGGCAGAGATCGATATCATCACGTTCTTTACTACATGTTGTTGCTCTCTGAAGATCCTGCAGATTCCCAATAGGCTGGCAAGTTGTTGAAGAAGAGAGTTGGAGTTCCAAAAGCAATATTTTCATTGTGGTTTCCTGCCACTACATCTCTGAAGTTGTTACACTGTCCACTCGGCTCCATCAAAAGTGAAAATGCCTTCTGTACTGGAGACAGATGCAGGTAATGTGTGTTAGGTTTTGTTTTTATTTAAAAAAGTCAGTTTTTTTGTACGTTCCATCATGCATTGCTACGATATCAGATTGGGATTTGGTAACATCAGATACTTATATTACATAAAAGACTCGGGTACCAAAAAGTGTGATTGGTATGGAGGGCCAATCCAGCCATATGAAGAAATGAATGTATAAAATAATAAATACATTAAAAAAGTTCAAATGCATGCCATACAAACAAATTAACATATGTACAGTAATACCTAGATCAGGGGTCTTCAACCTTTTAAAAGCTGAGAGCTACTTTTTGCCAGTAATTAGTGCAAAGGGCACAGAGTTTGATATGTACAGTGGGACCTCGGTTCTCAACCATAATCGTTCCAGTACCCTGTTTAAAACCGATTTGGTCAATCACCGAAAATCGTTTTTCCCATTAAAAGTAATGTAAAATCATTTTAATCCGTTCCAACACCACCATGAACGTAAACAAGAAGCTAACCCAGGCTAATCGTACGTTCGCGTTACATAATCTTCCATACAAAAGATTACGCTAACATGATTGTGTAAAAATAAAAAAATCAGGTCGTTTACACGTCATTTAGCACCCGGGTCTCCACAACAAGTGGTGAGCGGTTAAAGGATAAAGAAAATATTTATGAATAGGATTTTTTACCTTTGTGGTGGTCTGCAGAAGCCATGGTCTATTACCTCGAAAGAAGGGAAACTCGCACATTTCTTTATATTTTGCTAATATTTCTTTCTTAAATGCAATAGTTGTAGGCACTACCCTTCTTTTTTCACCTGTAGCAACTTTGCTGCTTGCACCGACCTTCTTCCGAGGTATAATTAGGGGCTAAAACACTCCATTCACCGATATCTGAAGCGAAAGCAAAAAGCAGTGCGCGTGCACACGTGACAGCAGTTCTTCACGAGGGGTGGGGGCAATCTACACCCGTACGCCGCTCAGCATCGCCCCAAGCGTACCGGCGTTCGGACAAAAAGCGAAGCAAGATTTTCTCAAAATTTTTGGTCGAGAACCGATTTGTTTGAACTGAGAGCCATTCGAAAACCGAGGTTCCACTGTATATCTAAAATAACAACTTACATATTATTACCATGTTGTTGGTTTGTTTGTACCTTGTTAACCATTGGTAATAGAGTTAGATATACTCAGCCAATAAAAACTAATTATTTTACTGCAAAATCGCAGTGACCCAGCACTGGTGAGTTATTTTCAGAACAGGTAGGAGGACTGGCCTTAGGAGGCACCCTGGTGCCTGCGGGCACCACGTTGAAGACCTTTGACTTAGATGACATTAAGGCTCTTTTTTCATAAATGTATGGATATGTCTATTCTATTTTATTCTATTCTATTCTATTCTATTCTATTCTATTCTAGTATAGTATAGTATAGTATAGTATAGTATAGTATAGTATAGTATAGTATAGTATAGTATAGTATAGTATAGTAACCATATTTTTATAGTCAGGAGGTTGCAAACAAGTAAATTCTTTGTTTTCGCCTGTTCGTAATGTTGACATTTAATATATAGTATTTTCAGTAGGAAACCCCTATTACACTAACCTGTTGACTCTTTTAATCCCTTTTCTGTGACAGTGTTTGGGACATTGGGTTCTGTCCTATCATCTGGTGGGTACCACACTCCGATGGGCTTGGATATATTTCCCCTGTGTCCAAACAAGACACTGAGGTGATCTTTTCTACGGATTTATCAAAGACTGTAACTAACCATTTCTGTGTGTCTGTCGTTCTGAAGCCTTTAGCAAATGGATTGCTGGCTATCTTCAACTGTGTGATCTAAAGGAAAGACATATTGGATTAATCAATAATAGAGGGCAAGGAAACATATCAAGAAATATTTAATTCCAGACGTGTGTTTGTTTTCCTACCCTGTGGTTTTGATAGGCTGTGACTGCCATGAAGCGCGTCTCGGGGAAAGAGAAGGAACAAAAGTTTCTGTGTGCGTTTAAATCACTGTTGGGTGTTGTGTCCACGTAAACTACATGGAAACGTGGTTGATAGCGATGCATTGAATTCAGTATCATCTGGCAGGATGAGAGGAAGGAATCATCTTTAAGAAGGCTTAAAAATCATTATAGACGTACGGTAGCACCTCTATATACGAGCTACTTGAGATACGAGATTTATTTGGTGCAAAAATCTTGCAGGACATACGAAAGAAAATTCCAAGTTACAAGAATTTCCAGATGATACCGCTAAGACTGTTTGAGGTTGCTCACTGCCAAGATCAGCTCGTCCCAGTTAGCCGGTGCGTTTCAGGCCGTGTCTGCTCGTCTGTGCGCACACCCCCTTCCTTTATAATTCAGGACCGGTGTTGGGAGTAACACGTTACAAATGTCAAATGTTCTGCATTTAAATAGCACTTTTCAAGTTAATGAAGACCTCCCAAAGCACGTTAAAATGTGCTTCACACTTTCCCTTTTACACACACTAACTAACCGATAGCAGCGTCAACAGACATTCCAGGCAACTACCTTCTCATCGGGGTCGTTGGGGATTCAGTGTCTTGCCCAAGGACACTTTGACTTATAACACGGAGGTGCCGGGAATCGAATATACGACCTCCTGGTCCCAAGACAAGCCCTTTACCTCCTGAGCTACTGCCGCCCCCAAAGAAATGGATTCCTGTAACTCAATTGTCGATACAACACGATACCTTAGTCCGCTACTTTTTGAAAGCGGAACATGAACTATAATGCATTTTGTTCCTTGAGGGTTTTTTCTCCGCTAATGTTGTAATACACGACCCTCATTCCACCAGCAATGCAATGCTAAACAAAAAGTAAGGTTGGGATGTTTATAACTACTTATAAAATACAACTGAATACGGTCACGGTGGCGCCTTTTCATGCACAGAGTACACAAAAGCGTAATTCCTCCCTAATGGTATTCTGATATTAATCCTAACGCATCCAAGCAAAAGGTTGGCAGCGCATAGTGAGTGGGCGTGGATTATACAGTAACAACAAGAGCAATGGGACAAACATGAAGACAGGTTTACAGTAGAAGAGTGCTAAATTTTGGTCATTTTATTCGCATGGTGAAGAGAAGAAAAAGTCTTAGACCTTTCCTTGAAGTTAATAAGGAAATATTAGAGTAGTTTGAAGACAAAATACAGAGTTGATATGGAGTGTCTCAAGTGTTAATTTGCAAGCTCTTAATATTGCACCAATTAATGAATATGAAGGCCTCACCGCTCCCACAGGGTTCTAAACACATTTTCTTATATTTATTTTACTATGTGGCTATTTTTAAGCAGTTTTAGGGGGTTGGCTTTAATGTGAGTACAAACGGTAATTTGAAACTAGATCGTTACATTCAGAGTATTGTGCAAATTTTGGGTGTCAGTAGTCTGGCGGTAACGCAATTACTTTTCAAATAAAATAACTAGAAACAGTAACTAATTATATTATTTCAGTAACGCACCCAACACTGCTCGGGAACGGATTGATTGGTTTTTAGTAGAGGAAAATTCTAGTCTGACCCGGGCCGCTAGTATTAAAGCCCGGACCAGCCTGAACCCAACAAATTAACTTGATTTGAGGGACAGAGCCCAATGAAAACACAAATTTGCATATCTTATTTGTGAGGCCTTTTTTTGTGAAGAATTCTCTATCTGTGACTTTTTAAAAAATATTATCCACCTGGGCAGGGAGACGGAATCAATTAGTGCGCGTATCCTCCACAGAGAAAAATAAACTAAGAACAATGACAGAATAATGATGTGGATAATTTTTTAAAAAAAGGCTGCGGAGTAGAAGCCCAGCCCAAACCCGAAGCAATGACTGACGTTTTAGGCCCGACCCGAATTTCCGTTCGGGCTCGGGCTTAAATCTTATCTCTAGTTTTCAGTGATTTTGTATCGGGAAAAATTGTTTGAAATAAGAGAGATTCTAGATACAAAAACAATCCCGGAACAAATGTAGCTCGCATGTTAAGTATCACTGTACTGTATGTCGAAACAGACGTGTCCATTGTCGTCAAGCAGGTTGTTTGTCAGCTTGAGTGTGTCAAGTGACACGGTCTGCTTCATCCACTGGGCTCCACGAGCTGGAGAGTCCGGGTGAAAGTGCATCCGGCTCGGTGGCGCGATATCAGCTCGACCTGCCACCAACCAGGATGAGCTGTGGAACGCATATCTAACACACACAAAACACATGGCAGTGATCCTTTGTTATAACGCTAATTTTGATGTTTTTTTTACTTCAGTGATTTGCATCGCGTATTGTGTTCTGCATTATGACAAGCTAAACTTCGCCTCTTCTATCTTGCAGGTTAATATGCACACGGACTTACAATAGCTTGCTGAATTTACACTACGTCCAAAATCGTTATCATTTTCGAGTTTTTCTAAAACCCCTAATGTCGACAAAATGGTCTGGACCGTCCGAAGCACCTGCAAACTACCCCACTTTTTCAATGACTTTGCTTCCCTGAATAAATTCCAAGGTTATTTTCATATATAAACCGTGAAGTTCCTGGGGGCAATGGCGCTGATTGACTGATTGGGCACACATAGGGCTCTGGTGTGTTTGTGTGTGTTTAAGGATGGCTTTGACTGACTTTCTTTGTGGGTTTGTCTGATTTCCTTGCCTCGTCCACACTGCCCTCGAGAAAGCCCGCCGCACATCGCTGCTTTGTAAGATTTTTGCCTTTTTTCCATTCCACTCCTCTTCTAAGCGCTTTTAGTTACCTGCCAAACCTTATTAAAGACGTACGTGTCCGCACTGGAATCCTTTCGACCCAAACCTAACATAAACAATCCTTCGACTAATAACCCTACATGTTGTCTTCCTAATTATGATGAATTTGTGAGCCTGTCTCCAGTAAATGGTTCAATATCTTCTTCCTGTTCAGTCAATCGACATATTTGAGAGGGACCATACCTAATTTTATTGTGATGTTGTTGGTTTTATTTCATTTTTCTGCCCATAATAATTATTCACAAGAAAGGTAGTGGTAAGGGAAAGAAAAAGTGAAAAACTGTGACAACAATGATCGAGTTGGAGAAGGAAATTATTGCGAAATACGAAAATGGTCGTGTGTCTGCGATTGAAATGCAGCTGGAGGGTAAGGTGAATGTTTTAAAACTGGTATAGCTCTAGCTTTTTACCAGTATACTGTATTAATCTTGATTAACTACTTTACAATTATTATTTATGTTTAGGTACAAACTTTATTTATATTTTGAACTTCTTTTAGTATGTGGTCATTTAATGCAGTTTTAGGGGATCACTTGGGCTTGTATGTGAGTATATATAGAATTTAGTTTTGCGGGTCATTTTATTTTTGAAAAAAAGTGAATATATTCTACTACATCTGCTTAAAAATTCACAACCCTTTCATTGGATACATTTGAGAAGTGGAATTTCTTTCTTGATTAGGGTCACAGCCTGTCATTGGGGTGCGATGGCGGGCCCTGGATTCAGACCAGTTGAGAACCATTGATCTAGATCGTAGCGGTCTAGTGGATTTGGGCTCATTATTATCGTTGTTGTTATCACTGATGTTATTTTTGGGCCGGGCCGAGATTTTATAGTAAGACAATAACCGGTCCGTGGGATAGAAAAGGTTGCTTACCGCTCACTGCTTTAAGGTATTGTGATATCTTCGTTGGTAATATGAATTTGTACTTTTGTGCGAGGTTTACCTATAACGTTTGTCATCCACGGGAATAAAGTCCATGAGCAAAACATATTCAGCGTCTGGATCCATTCCAGAAATTTGCACTTGGAATGTTGGAAACATCCTCCTGTCGTATTTTAACACAAAATATATTAGAGGTGATAACCAGCAAAAGGACAGAGTATACATTTTGACTGACTGTTACCTTCCGGCTTTAGTGACGATCATTTCAGTACCAAGTTCGTCAAACTTCTGCCAAAGTGCATGCATCTCCAGCTTAACTCGGACTTTATTGACCTTCACACTTGGTACTGATTGACTGTTTGTGCAATATATCAAAGGTAATTTACAGCTTTGAGAATGAGCTGCACCTAATGAGAGAAAATTATAGTTTTCACCACATACTGTAAATACAAAGTTTGTACAAATGACTTACCGTTTGTTGTCAATAAAGACGTTTCTGTGAATTTTAGGACCTCCATATGTTCTGTTGTTTTGTCTTCTTGCCTTAGCAGTGATGAAAAGCGGCTTGTCTGAAATAGTGTCGCAAAAAATGTTCAAGTCCAAATCCACCAATGCACATCTCAACATTTGGGAGAGAGTGAAGAGAGTGTTCGGAAGGCCATCTAGGTTTTATATATCTAGCGACCCTCACTGGGGACCACAATGCCGTCCTCATCCATTATATGCTAGTGACAAGCACAAGTCCCAGCTGCAAATACTCATGTGGCCCGGAGAGCTGTTGTTATGAGAATTGGTATATTAAACACACATTTATGCACCAAATGACACGTTGACGCCTATTGATGTAGCCCAAAGCCTAAATGATGGCTTTTAGCACACTAATAACTTTAAAATTAGTGTATTAGTAACTTTTTGTGGACAGATAAATCCTTAGAAATGTCATTGTTGAACGAGACCCATTTGTTTCAAATTTGTGTTACACTAGACTTTTTTTTACGGCCATTAGAGGTGGACGTTCCTGGGAATTTGGGTTTTGATTCAAATGAATACAGGGTAGTAATGGCCATATTGATACAATAGCTATACTTTGTGCTTAGAAATATAACAAATATTGAATAATTAACCACCGCCCCCAAACCCACCCCCTGTCCGTTGAGTTAGTTTATTATAATCATAAACACAGCACAGCTATTATAGGCAAAATACATTTTTTGTTTTTTTCATCAAATAACTACAATTCAAACTTTAACAGTATAAAAAAACTGTCAAAAAACAGTAATGTAACTAAAATGCAAACGTTAAAATGTTAACATGACAACTATAGAATCTTACATTACACTGCATTTGGAAAATAAAGTTAGAAAGTGCAAATAGTGTAAACAGTACGATGTAAAAAAGATTTAACACACTAAAAGATAAAAGTACTTTAACTACAACAACTGATTTAGAACTAAAGTCTAGAGAGCGAAACTAAACAAGCAGCAATGCAATGAAAATACAATTACTGTATAGCAATGTCAACAAGACAACTAGGATACCTTCCATTGCATATCATATAGAAAAGAAAAAATGTAGTCGTGTAAATAAAGAGTAAATATAATTGGATTGAATTAAAAAGTTATTATGTACTGTATGCATAATCTTAACACTGACTAACAACCTTAATATAGAAAGAGTTAAAATGAGGGTACAGTATCTCTTCCAACACAATAGTATCGTTCCAAACCAATTGATTACATCAAGCAAGTGCTATCGATCCACCCACCATTGAAATACAGGTTTGGTTTACAGTTTTTTTGGTTTGTTGTCGCCTGTGTTGTGTTCTTGTTAATATTGCTATGCGATTACTGGAAGGTTTTTCAGAGCTTGGATAATTTGTATTATAGACATATTTTGCAAGTAAGGATATTGTGGTTTGGCCTCACAATGCCATCGTAACTTTAAAGGATCAAGTCAAGGTTTTAGGTCAAAAGAACATTTTGAGTTGGTGTTAAGGGTATGGGCAATTTTAGAGGGATGATCTTTGTTCTCATCTTTATATTCAAATTAACATCTGGGCTTGTGAGATTAGACAGGTAATACAATTGCTGGAGGTGAGGTTCTTTTCGGATCAATACCAAAAATCCCAGTATCGCCCACTGCTACAGAACATGACGGTTTAATTGTTAACGTTCGGTTAAGGGGCAAGAAATGCATAATGTCAATCAATGTTGTCTCAAAGTTCTAAGCACAAAGAAGTACGGTATATGTGTTTATGTATTCGCGTGTGCAATTTGGTGGTGTTGAGGGGTTTTCAGCCTGAGGTGTGATTACCCTAATAAATAACATTCATAAGGGTGTCAGTAAGTCAGGTCACATTACATATAAATCAGCTCATTAATCACAGTTAACAGCTTGGTGATCAACGCTGACCTCTCACTCAACAAACCTCAAGTGATTATTACCTGAACACACGCTCCTTGCAGGATAGGAGGAGCCTATTACTTGCAAATGAGTGATTTCATTGATCAACTGGTAATTGATCCATCCATCCATTATCCGGGGGTGCCGAAGCCCATCCCACCCATCTTCAGGCAGTGGGCAGGGGACACCCTGACCCGGTTGCCAGCCAGTCGCAGGGCACACAGAGACTGACAACTCACTTGCTCATTTACACCGGCTAATTAACTGACATGCATGTTTTTGGAATGTGGGAGGAAACCCGAGTGCCCGGAGGAAACCCACGCAAGCACGGGGAGAACATGCAAACTCCGCACAGGAGGATTTGATCCCATGACTTCAGAACTGTGCCAAGGACGTGTTAACCACTCACCGTTGTGCCGCCCGGTATTTGATACTTTTAAGAAAATTATGCCGTGTGTAATCAAAGACTTTTTAGACAGATAGTCATAAATGGCAGAGAACTTCCTACAACTCAACCAGGAAGAAAATAGAGGTCTTGGTCATCGGAGAGAAACTTTTGCCAAATCTACAAGATTTTAGAACTTGAAATTGTGTTAAAAATGTGGGTGTTGTTTTTGACTAATTTTGATAATAAAAGTATAACTAAAATTGGGTTTTATCATTCAGGAATGTAGCGAGAGTCCGCCCACTTCTCTCTCAGGCAAACACGGTGGTACTGATACATACATTTAAATCCTTTCATTTAGATAGTTTTAATTGTAATTTTCTAGTTATAATCTAATACAAGGGGGGAAGAGTTAGGTGATCATGGCTTTTCCGAGCAAAAAGTATCAATCGATACTACCCTGTATTTAATCGGATGGATATCAATATTCTCTGTATAACCCTCCCCTATATGGGGCCACTATTGCTACTAATATCACTTTTAGATTCATTTCTTTGTTATGAAATTATTTCCTGTCCAAAATTACATTTTTCAAACAGGGTTTGTGCGAGAGCTTGAAATCCTCAAAAATGCTTGAATTTTAATGTTGTGTTTTCAAAGTTTGAAAAGTGCTTACATTTTTAATAAAGTGCTTGTAAATGCTTGAAACCATTGCCATGTTTATCAACAAGTGTCATGATTACTCAATGCCCTCACCTGTGCCGCTCGTTTGCCGCCAGCTGTTGCTCGTTGCCTGATTGATTCCCCTCCCATTTAACTCAATACTCCAGTCACTCCCTATCAGTCCGTCGGCGAACTTCCGCATACGCAAGGCAAGCACTTTGACTCTGGCTCACATCTGTCCCATCCTCGTTCGCATTCCGCTCGTCTCCGGCTCCCTGATTGTTCCCTTCCACCGACCAAGTTTTGATCTCCCGTTCCGGCCATCGACCCGTTTTTGCACACCGACCACGTTTTGATCTCCCGCCCCGGCCATCGGCCCGTTTTTGTCCACTGACTACGTTTTGATCTCCCGCCGCGGCTAAAAACCCGTTTTTTTCCCACCGACCACGCTCCGATCTTCTGGCCCGGCAAATCCACCTACTCCCACAATCCGATCTTGCTCCGAACCCGTGAGCTGCGTTCACTTCCGGTCCAGCGAACACCGGATCGCTGGCATCTGTTTCCCCACACCTGACTTTCTCGATATCCCGATAATCTTTTGTGTGAAACGTTGCACGTTTCGTTCTACCATCTGCTCTGGTTCTGACAACAAGTCTGCTGAAAAATGAGGGGGACACTACTCTCTATTGGAGTTGACCTGCCATTGCATTTCTTCCTTCCCTGTGATTAACGGCAGCTGGCATTACACAGCATTGTCCTGTAAAGGGACATCACTCTTTACAGGTCGCACCCAAGAGGACAGATGCGTTCTACACCCTAACAGTGCACTATGAAATGTGTATTAGTGCAAGGATTATGTATCACTTATGGACATTTAATATGGACCATGCAAAGAATAAGGTGGCAAGAACTTTTGCATTTTATCCAACATCTATTTAGGTCTCAAAAATATTTACACAAGTATTCGTTAGATCCACAAGTATATTCGCAATTTACTCAAGATCTGAAAACTATGTGTTGATAAATGCGCAAATGTAAATCACAGATATATTTGTGGCTCTGTACAATACATGGTTCACACTGGATTACTTCATTTGGTCCTGGAGAAATTGAAAAATTGGCTTTCAAAGTCCTTAAAAGTGCTGTAGTTTGGCCATGACGAAGGTATATGGACCCTGTTCAAAATGTTGACCTGTTGTTTTTTGATAGTTCATTTTAAAATGAAAAATGCAGACTGAGGTTATCATTTCTCACTCATGCCATGAGGCTCTCTAACTCCACCCGGGGGAGTAAAAGCCCACATTAAACCCTAACCTCACATTTGCATATTTTGCTTTATTTTTATTACAGAGTCTATTTTTGGAACGTTATTTAAATGATTTTTATTCTATGTGATACATTGGGTATTTTTATATTCTATATCTTATATTATTTTTTAACATGCGAATACTGCTGGAAATGTGAATTTCCCTACAGGGATGAATAAAGTATCCATCTATCTATCTATCTATCTATCTATCTATCTATCTATCTATCTATCTATCTATCTATCTATCTATCTATCTATCTATCTATCTATCTATCTATCTATCTATCTATCTAGCTAGCTAGCTAGCTAGCTAGATAGCTAGCCATCTAGCTATCCATCAATAAACAGCTGTTGAGCAGTAATGCTGTATTTTGAAATCAATTACAAGAAGACAAGAAGATTGAGATTTCATAAACAGAAAGATGTTTATTTGGCTGTTTTTGTGCCCAAAGTTGTTTTCATGAGGCAAGCGTCAGCATCATCATCATTATCATCACAGATGTGCTTGTGAGAATCCAGTTACAATGAATACATGGAAAAGGTCAGTAACTGGCCTTGCTCAGTGACAACGAAAGCACGTGTGTGCTAAGTGTGTCTGAATTCATAAACTTAATGGACGACGGCTTGAGAGATGATCTCAAAGATAGCTTGGAGTTTAGTCTTGACATCTTCAGCCAAAGGGGCAATCTTTTCTCTAAGGGCATCGATCTCTGCTGTATTGATGTTTTGTGCATGGGCGTACGCTTTCTTCAACTGGTCTTTATACTCCTCAACGTAAGGTGTTGCCATGTCTTTCAGGTTCTCCAGACGTTCCGCGACCTTAGAGCGGACGCTCTCAACAATGGGCATGAGCGCAGCCCTGGTCTCATCAACGTTGGTCGCGATCTTCTGATGCAGCTCATTAATTTGGGGCTGCAGCTTGTTTTTGACATCCTCCATGCTTTTCATGTGCTCTTTGATCAAGGGCTCCATGTGTGCCCGGTATTCTTCGACGTGTTTCTCAATGACCAGGCGCAGCTTTTCCCTTTGGAGCTCAGTTTCTTCCTTCAGAGCTTTGATATCGCTCTGGATTGAAGTGCGCAATTCTGCAGTGGCATCAGCGAGTGTTGAAACCACGCTGTCGGTCATGGGAGCAATCTGAGCCTGCAAAGCTTTGATCTGAGTGTGAGCGGCGTTAATGCGCTGAATGAGCGACTCCCTAGAAAGAAAAAGGGAAAGGATATTTTTATTTAAGTCATGTTTATTTGTATAGTCCTTATTCACAGGGTGTCTCAAAGGGCTGCAGGATGGAAGGAAGAACGAGAGGAAAAAGAGCAAGAGAGAACTAAAGAAAGACAGTACTGAAGGAAGAGAAAAAGACAGGACAAAAGGAAGAGAAAGAAAGTGGGGTGCAAGGAAAAGAGAATGAAAGAAAGGACAAAAGGAAGAGAGAAAGAAACAAAGAGAGAAAGATCAAAGGAAGAGAGAAAAATTTCACAGGCGGGTCAGAATCCAAAAGTGGATCGCGGAACAGTTTTCAGTGGGTCGCAGGCCTTTGCCGCGGAAAAATAATGGTAAGAAGAACAACGGAGGGTCGATTATACTCCTTAAAGGTAGTGTCCGGTACGTCAAACTATTCTACTGAAGTCATCATTGCAGATCCTTTTGTTGCACGAGCAAGTATGTTAATTGGACTTGAATAAACTCTTTTAATCTTTTTGCGGGGTTTGGGTAGGCATTTGGACTGTATTTGAAAGCGTCACTGATGCACTTTGTGGCCGGAACACCGATGAGAAAAGTAAAATAGAAGCACAGAGGCGCGGTGTTTTTTTTTTGTGTTTTTTTTTTTGTGTTTTTTTTTTTTTATATATAAATGCTCTTTGACCTCTGTTGGGCATTGTTAACACATATTTAATAGATAAAATATTTAATTCTAAACTTTTAAAGGACACCTCAAACTACCCCGCTTTTATGAGTAGGTGGCGATAGTGTCCTGCTTAATCTCTTCTTCCTGTTCAGTTAATCAGCGCATTTGATAGGGACTCATCCCATTTTGTTGTGATTTTTATGGTTTTATTTCCTTTACAAAATATTTTACAATATTAAATAATAATCAAAATATGTAGTTTCAAAATAATGGGTCCCAAGAAAGTTAATCATAAGGGAGGATAAAGTGGAAAACAGTGACAGTGAAATCTGAGTCAAACACGGAAATAATTGAAAAATATTAAAATTATGTCAGCAAAGTACAGCAAATGGTTTAAAAATGTTATATTTGAGCTTTTTACCAGTATATTAACCTTATTCAACAACATAATTAAATGATTTGGGTTTTTTTAGGTACAAGCTTGATTAATATTTTGATTTTACTTCAGTATGTGGCTATTTTAAAACGGTTCTACGGGTACGCTTTTATGCAATGTAGGCTTACATGCGAGGTTTATACAGTACTTGAAGTTGTTTTTGTTTTTGGAAAAAAAAAAGGGGTGCTTCTTCAAATAGTTGCCCACAGCTAATCTAAAATGTACAATTTTTAAAACAATCTGAAATCATGAGCATAATTTGTAGTACTGGCTATAAAAAAAAATAACAAAATGGACTTACTTTATGTCTTGGTATTCAATTCCCTCAAGGCTATCGAGGGACTTGATGGCGCCGTCTTTGAATTGATTCAAAACCATGTCAAGATGAGCGCGTGCATGTGCTAGCTGGGAGGGTGCATCAGCCTGCAGAGAAGCAGCCTGAGAGCCTGCACAGGGGGAAAAAAGAATTGTTTTTTGGGGGGGGAGAAGCAGAGAAATAGTCCAGGTCGGTGTTTCAAGTGATGGGTC
Source organism: Urocampus carinirostris (assembly GCF_059441175.1). Lineage (NCBI taxonomy): Eukaryota > Metazoa > Chordata > Actinopteri > Syngnathiformes > Syngnathidae > Urocampus > Urocampus carinirostris. The sequence goes on along the minus strand of NC_142358.1, from coordinate 23,588,491 downwards.
AGGACCCAAAAGTGGATCGCGGAACCGTTTTCAGTAAGTCGCAGGCCTTTGTCCTGGTAAAATAATGCGAAGAGGAAGAAAAAAACGGACCATCACAAAGTAAGGGGCTATTAATACTCTGCTCTATTTCTTCTTCCTGCTCAGTCAATTGGCATTGTTCCACGTATCTTTCAGAAGGACCGTATCTCATTTTATTGCATTTTTGTTTATTTTATTTTCCGTCCATAATGGTTTAAAATGTTATATTTATATCTTTTTAAAACCAGTATATTGATTTTTATTATCTATACAGGGATGTGTTTTTTTACATAGATCGCGTTCTGATGGCGGATTGCAGCGGTAGTACAGGTAGATCTTAAGAGTTTAGTGCATTGTATTTGTTGGGAAACGGAAATAAGCTGACTTAAATTGAGTCCTGGACTTGACACTAATTACAATTTGACCATTGTATAACATATTTTTTATTTTGAATAAACACATATGATTTATTTTAGGCATTTATTGAGAAATATTAAATCCCACTAATTGGTACGCTTTTTTTAAACTGCTCTTGAATCTCCATTTATTTTCTTTAGGAGGGTAGATCATTTTGACTTGATTTCATTTTTTAAGTAGCTCACATGCTGAAATAGTGTCAGTGCCCATGATCTACACAAGTAATTTTGGTTGTTTAAGTACTAATTTGTTTAATATTTTGGGCACAAACTTCTTTTAGTTTGTGGCTTTTTTAGAGCAGTTTTAGGGGCATTGTTTATATGCCAGTAGGCTTTTATGTGAGAATATACAGTACATACAGTAAGTCGTTTTGATTTTCCTTGTCATTTTGTCTTTGAAAAAAATGTGAATATATTCTTCTTTCTCTGCTTTAATCTATAAAATCCCTTTTTTGATACATTTAAAAACTGGATTTTTTGCTTGATTTGGGTCGCAACTTGTCGTTAGGGTGGAATGTGGGTCCTGAAGTTGAGAACCACTGGTCCAGGTGAAACACTCAGAAGTATCTGCCGTGCAATACTCACCAACGGCCAGCAGCAGGGTGATAGCGAGAGCAACAAACTTCATGATGGAGGTCTGAAATAAAAAGGAAAAACAAGCAAGTGTGGTTAATTATATCTACTGCAGTGATCAGCAACAAACAGGGCCTCGGACCGGTTCTGAGCCGCACAGAAAGAAATCAAAATTGCCTTCTTTTTTGCTTATATCCGACAAGCCTAATGACCTGGCATTGCCGGGCATTCTACTTGAGCGAGGTTGTCGGGGTTTGTTGAAAAAGCACCAGGGAACCACTAGGGAGTTCCAAATAACTGCATAGCCGCATGTAGCTCCAGAGCCGTTTGTACATGAAAGCAGATGTTTCAATTTTGTTGGTATTAATTGCAGATGTTTTGACACGAAACATAGCTAAAGACACTCGCCAGAGGGCTAAAGTACAACTGGGTAAATTTTCACGAAAATCAGTTTAGCCATTTCGCAGCCTATAAGCCACATCCAAACACAAACACACACACACCAAATCTAGATGTATAAATAAGTTAAGATAGATTTAGATCACAAAAAACTCTAAGGTTGGGTTTTCCCTAGACACAAGGTTTCACGGTAGTGTAATGCCATCACAAACCACGTTTGAAATAAAATTGGATGCCTTTTCACATGTAATCTATATCACTGGTGGTCCAGTGGTAAGAAATTGGCACTCTCAAAATTGTGACCTGGTTTGATTCCCATTGCATTCAATGTTTTGCAATTGTGGTTAGCAATATTTTTTGACTGATCGATCACTGCACGAACATAGTACTGTTATATAAAAACTTCAATTAATAGAGAAAATATTCTGCCTTCAACATTTTAAGGACACCTCAAAACAACGCACGCCTCTTTTAATGTCTTTCGAAGTCAGATTAATCATCAGATACACCAGAGAGTTCTTTTTTTGTGTTTATTCATATTAATCAGGAAAACTTTCTGATTTCTATTTTCTATCATTGTTTTTGGCACAAAACTAGTGTGACATCGAGATAAAATAGAATTCCTTTCTCATGTGATCTATATCACTGGTGGTAAGCATTTGGCGCTCTCACCATTACAACCAGATTCCATTTTTTGACTGATTAATCATTGTACAAATACAGTAGTATGAAAACCTCAATCTTTACACAAAAAAATGCTCGTTACTCAGAAATAAATACGGTAAACTTTAAGCATCTGCACGATATAAAGCCTTTTTTAACATGAAGTAGAAACCCCATACAGTTTGTTTGTCTCAGGTCCTATATCCCCAAACCCAGATATAGCTGCAGTTTGCCTTACCTGGAGGAGTTCCCGAGGAGACTGAAAAGTTGAGGGGGAGCGGAGTTTATATAGAACTCCAGAATGAGATCAGTTCTTGCGTGGAGGAGGCGATGACGTGCAAAGCAGTGTGTCTCCGTGGAAGTGGACCTCAGCCCCCAACCATCTCCCTCAGCAGGGGAACAAGTTGAGAGTTCAATGGTCACCTACAGGGAGATCACTCAGCATGCATATAGAAATGAATAACTTGAATCCTTTCATTCTGCTGAAGATCGAGAGATTGAAACGTCACACTTTATGTATAAACTAATCATAACAATATTAATGATAACTATTGGCCTATATCAATTCTGCAATCATCAATTCTGGAGAAGTTATTTGTTAGACATCTAAATTTAGACTTCTTGCACCTTAACTCTGAAAAGACCGAAATGTTAGTTATTGGTCCGTCTAAATGCCGTGACTTGTTCTCAAAAACGTCTCTGACATTGACAAAGGTAATATGACCCAGAGTGACTCAGTCAAAAGTTTAGGTGTCATATGTGAACCCAATCTGTCCTTTCAAACACATTATAAGACTATTACTAGAACAGTTTTTTTCCATCTTCGCAACAATGCTAAAATCTGTCCTATGCTGTCTCAGTCGGATGTGTAGATTATAATTCACGCGTTTGTTACCTCCTGTCTCGAATACTGTAATGCACTACTCTCCGGTCTCCCAAAGTCCGAAATCAAGAGCCTGCAGATGTCACAAAATGCTGCAGGGGGCATGTAATTAAGACAAGAAAGTTTGATCATATTACCCTGATTTTAGCTAACCTGCATTGGCTCCCTGTTAGCTTAAGATGTGGTTTTAAGGTTCTGCTATAGCATATGAATAACCTATATTTTATGTTGATAAAATGTGTATTATTTGCCCTCATGTAGGTTTTAGATGAGGGGATGATGTCATAATAGTCTATAGTTTGCAATAGTCTTTTATCTGTGCAGCCCTTTGAGACTCTTTGTGATTAAGGGCTATACAAATAAACATGACTTGACTTAACTTGACTTAAAAAATGTCATTAATAAGTATAAACTAAAATGGCTCTGCGCCATTAGAGCGTTACCTGCCTTGAGTTGTGGGTGGTATTTCCCCTTTAACCTGGCTCATTCACCCCTAGAGTGATCTACCTGATTGCTTGTAAAAGATTATGACCCTGGCCAAACTTGTTCTGACCTGAGAGAGTAGAATGTCTTTCTAGCAAAGCTGCGGAGTCAGTTTATGGCAGATTTCACACGTGGGGTGACCTATCTCACTGTCTGTAAAAGAATGTGTTGCTATCCAATGTAGTCTGGTAGTCTGGGAGAGTGGTATGTCTTTCAGCAAAATCAAAAGTACTGAGTAAACTTTTTTGAGTTATTTTTTTCTCACATGTAGGTCAACCCTTCCAACAATGCAAGACAATGCGTTGAATATGAATGTAGTTCGGGTATTGAAGAGGGAAATGGCTTTCCGGGGAAAAAAACTGCTGAGTCAGCAAAACAAAAAGTGCTGAGTCTGTTTATTTGGGCATGTTCACCTCTAGAGTGACGTACCTGATTGTTTGTGAAAGATTATGATCCTGGCCCAACTTGTTCTGGCCTGGGAGAGAATAATGCTGATTCAGCTATTTGGACATTATTCACATCTAGGGTAACTTACCTGACTCTCTGTAAAAAAAAAATATGTTTGTATTGAATGTTGTTATGGTCTAGGTGAGTGGAATATATTTCTGGCATTTTTCAAATCAATGGAAACCTGGTAATATATATACACAAACATAAGTATTAGTTTCAGGAGCGAGCAGCAGCAAGTCAACTGCAGGAGAGAGTTGGAAAGGTGAGAGGAGAGAGAGTGGGAAAGGTGAGATGGCACAACATTCATTTGGACAGGTAACTTAAAATTAGTTTTACCTGGTTATATCAGTATCAGAAATTATTTTCCCCCCATTTTATTAACACTCCACTTATTGAAACATGAATAGTTTGTTTGTTTGTTTGTTTGTACATGATTCAATTGTTTGTTTGTTTGTACATGATTCAAATTGAATCTTTTCTTCCGGCGCCGTCACGAATGGCAGCCACTCCAGCAGCTCCCGTGTTATTTTCGATTGTTTTGTTCTCGATTGTTCTCAGCTCAGGGATGCTGCTGGAAATGTGAATTTCCCTTCGGGGATGAACAAAGTATCTATCTATCTATCTATCTATCTATCTATCTATATATATATATATATATATATATATATATATATATATATATATATATATATATATATATATATATATATATATATATATATATATATATATATATATATATATATATATATATATATATATATATATATATATATATATATATATATAAATATGTTATACACATTATATACATTATAGGTTCGAGACCGTGTGGAAACATATTGGCCTGGAGAGGGATGGGCGCCACCAGGCTGTACTTGCTCAGGACACACCACAGGAAATCGTGCCCCTACGACTCTAGTGGCTAGGAGATCCAACCAACCACCCAACAGAAAATATAACAAAGCTATACTCCATCCGTATTATTCTAAATTTAAGGAAATCTTTTAACACAATTGATTACAATATACTGCTTCAAACGCTACAGCAATACGGAATACGAGAAATGCTCGTCACTGGGTAAAATCATATCATTCAAATACAGATTGGTGACAGCAATTCAAGTCTTATGAGCATTAAATGCGGTGTCCCTGAAGTGTGTGAGTTAGGACATCTATCATTTTTATTTTATAGAAATAATAATACAATAAAATAATACAATAAAAAAAGTGATATCAATAAAAACAGAAAAATTCAGATGGAATAAAGAATGGGCTGAAACTTTTGTTGAAATTGGATATGTCTGTGTGGGTGTGCATCCTTGTGTGGGAGAGTGCAAGTTTGATTAATGGGTCAAAGAGCAGAGTTTGCCATCATGTTGTTTGTTGTTCTATCTTGAATGGACTTTGTCACTGTGAGTTCATGTTATATTCTATTCAAAGAAAGAGGATAGTAAAGATGGCTCCAATTAGAGCAGGGGCCTGCAACGTGGTGCCCCCAAAAGACAGTTGAGGTGCCCGCAGACCTGTTCTGAAAATAGCTCACCAGTGCTTGGTCAATGTGATTTTCTGGTACATTGATTTTTGTTGTTTGTTGTTTGTTGGTTTACTCAATCTATTTAAACCCGACTGTATTATATACCCACATAATAACAACATAGTAATAACAGCCATCTTGCTAAGTTGGTATTTTAGAAATTCTTATCAAACTGGGTGCCCTCTACGCTAATTAGTAAAAAAAATACCTATGAAATGAAATGATCTACATTTATATAGAGCTTTTCAAGTTAATGAAGACTTCCCAAAGTGCTTTACGATGTGTTTCACATTTCCCAATAGCAGCCGTGCAGCCATGCAAGGCGCTAACCTGCTTATTGGGGGTATTAGGGGTTCAGTGTCTTACCCAAGGACACTTCGACATGTAACATGGAGGAGCCGGGATTCGAACTGCGATCTCTTGATCTCTTGATCCCAAGACGAGCGCTCTACCTCCTTAGCTACTGCCGCCCCTATCTGCTTGAGAATTTTGGAAAACCCATACATTAGAGTATATGGGTCATTCTTATTATTCGATGCCATTTAAGCATGGTAACCTTCACACAAAAAACGTAAAGTATTCCATATTTTCAACATTTCACCTAAAAGAAGTCCTTTATGACTATAAGAGAAATGTATTGGTTCGGCTCAAGATATAATTCTGTAACATTTTATCACAAGTTACTTCACACAAGACATTAGGTGAGGAATATTATTAATGCAATCCAGAAATTATGGGGAAAAATACATGAACTTATTAATTTTTTGTCAGTTATATTTGTAACAGAAGTAAATCAAACATGACTGGGGACATAGCATTTTAAAGCACTTGTACGACAATCGGAGTAATTTGTTTAAAATTGATTTTTCCTGCATATGCATCACTGCATCCTATGGTAAAGGGCATTCAAGCAAAAATCTTTTGAAAATAAGTTTGAGCCTATTTTTACACAAAATGTATCGTTTTACGTCACTGGAACTAAATGGCACTGAATAACAGGAATCTCCTATGTGCGCAATAAAACACTTTTATTTTATTTTTATTATTATTTACTATTCATTATTGTTTTTATTTTCATTTTTTTAATCAATTATTATCATGATACAACTATGAGTCTCAACCTCCCTCCAAAAATCCATTGTTTCTTTCGAAAATTACTCCAGAAAAGAAAAATCAGACTTAATTCTGCTCGGTGGCCTGACGTACTGACAAATTGGCAATCGTGAAATACCAATGAGGGGCCACTGTGTAATATTTGACCAATATATGTCATTGTATTGTGTAGTGGAACTGAATATGACACAATAATAACATATTGATTAGAACAATAACAATCCCAGTAACATTAGTAATAGTAATAATACACCTAAATCCACTGTGTAATCATTAGACCACTAGGGATGTAGACGGAATAGGAAAGCATGAATTTTTTTCACAGTACTCCCCCCCAAAAAAACACGAGGGGAAAAAATCTTTGGCGTATCTGGTGATGAATCACACTTTGAATTACAGTATACAGATACATTGTATAATCATTTTGGTTTTGAGTTTTCGTAGTCAATAAATTAATTTATTCATGGCCTTACTTGTTCAACAACTTGGTGCATTTCGGTTGGGTAAAACAGTGAGCTGATGAGTCAAAATCTAAAGCATTTTCGCATGTCAAACACATCTCTGGTGGAGTAGTGGTTAAAATTCAACCCGCTTAACTCCGTGATCCGGGTTTCACTCCCGTTGCATCCAATTTTGAGCCAATGTGGTCAGCAATGTTTTTCCACTGATCAGTCATTGCTCAAATACCCTAATGTACTACCATAAAACCTCATGTGTAATGCACACCCAAACTTTGACTTCTGTTTTGGATTTAGAAAAAGCGACATATATGCAAATAATTATGGTATAGACAAAAAATAAGGCAACTTTTTCCTTTCTGCTTGGCCTGGTACCAAATGACCCACGGCCTGGTACCAGTCCACAGCCCTATCGTTGCGGACCACTGCCTTAAAGAAAAATTCTGGTTATTTGAGCTTATCATGCATTAACAATATTCCTCACCTAATGTCCCCCACCCTCAGATCATCCTTCTCCCTCCTTATCACTACACCCGGTGCCCGTCTCAGCTCCATGAGGAGCAGAGCTTTCAGGTGATCTGCCCCGCAGCTCTGGAACTCATTGCCGCCCTACCTCCGGAATTCCGCCACCCTGTCCACCTTCGGACCCGGACTCAATACCCACTTCTTCAGACTTGCCTATTCATGATCACCTGCCTCAGATATCTAGCCCTTTTAACCCTACTGTGTTTTTATTTGCTATTTATTACTTGTCTGTTTTATTATTGCTTTATCGTTGTCTGGTACTCTATGTACAGCGACCTTGGGTGTACTGAAAGGCGCTTTAAGGTGGAATGTAGTATTATTATTATTATTATTATTATTATGACCTCGCTATGCCCAATCAAATAGCCAAGCAACCTAGAGTAACTCTTTGAGTACTTTGACCTGGAATATAACAAGAGCAGCGACAACAACAGATGTGACATTTCAAAAACATCATCTTGATCATTAAGCAAATCTGTTCGTATTTGTGTACAACGAGGGAGTGAAATGAGGCGCTTCTCGATGTTGATTGCAGCTGAGAAAACCTCCCCCGCTGTTTCGGATCAGTTCTCCATTATGAAATCAGCTGGAACAATAAAGTCACCTTTTACCCTGAGCCAGAGCTCGATCAAATGCTCGATTCGCTGATTAAATATCTGCTCCGGGAAATTGCGACACACGTGTCTGTCGTTTTGGTACGAGTCGCAAAATACTCATGTTGCGCTTCGCGCAAACTTTGCTCGGACGCGTTACGAAACAAGCGGGTCACAGCACTTAGGTTTGCTTGATAACAATTATGGTGGTTATCTACAGTAGACGGATAAGTGTGAACGCCAAATCAGTGAAATGCACTGAATGCCATTTCAAAGGTTGCTGTTCCAGATAAAAAGAAACATTCCTGTGTCAGGTCCGGTTTAGTGGTAGTCAGCAGCTCTGAAGTCAACGGCTGATATGGAAGATCGTGCTTATCGGGTTGGTCTTCGCTGTGCTGTACAGTGACGGTGCAATCAGGAGCTTTGCAAGGGTCAATGGTCCAAGGCTGTCTTTCAGTGTAGTTCAATGAAATATTTATTGATTTTTGTGTTCTTTTCAAACCAGGGGTTCACAAACTATGGCCCGGGGATCATTTGCATTCCACTGGCTGATTTTCAGCATCCTGAGCACATGTTTTAGAAACTGTAAATATTGTTAAATATATTTAAAGATAATTTATAACTAGTTACAATTTCAAAGTAACACTATTTCCCTTTTTTTTTTTATCTCTGCCAGATAAATTACCAAAAAATAATAATGCGCTTGGTTAAAGAAATTGCATTCAGATTACAGGAACAATGTCTAATATTCAATCACTAGATGTTGCTGTTTTGTGTAGTGCAGGCGTCACCAAGCTTTTTGAAGCAGAAAGCTACTTTTTGTTACTGATTGATGCAAAGGGTTACCATTTTGACATTAATTTCTATTAAGTTTAAACTTTGGTAGACACTCAAAATATGGCTAGAAGACAATAGATTTTGAACTTGTAAGGAGGACTGGGAGAGGAGTTATCAGACACGAGTCTTATCAAGTTCTAAAATAAAAACTTATGTTATTACTATGTTATTACTTTTTGATTTCTTTCTGTATTTATTCTGTATTCAATTTCTTTTATTTTATGATTATTTTGTTTTTCAACACAAGGATACTGCTGGAAGTGTGAATTTCCCTATCGGGATGAATAAAGTATCTATCTATCTATCTATCTATCTATCTATCTATCTATCTATCTATCTATCTATCTATCTATCTATCTATCTATCTATCTATCTATCTATCTATCTATCTATCTATCTATCTATCTATCTATCTATCTATCTATCTATCTATCTATCTATCTATCTATCTATCTATCTATCTATCTATCTATCTATCTATCTATCTATCTATCTATCTATCTATCTATCTATCTATCTATCTATCTATCTATCTATCTATCTATCTATCTATCTATCTATCTATCTATCTATCTATCTATCTATCTATCTATCTATCTATCTATCCATCTATCCATCTATCTATCTATCTACTTTATTATTAGAAGGTAAGTCAACTACTAAAACATGTCAGTTAGAAATTGAATTTATTGGAAAATCACAATGACCTATCCATGCCGTGCTATTTTTGTCCAGGGCCTTCTCAGGTATTCTTAAAGGCTATCTGGTGCTTGCGGGCACCAAGTTAGACCTAGTGTAGTAAAATCAAAATTTTACAGCTTTAAAGGAACAGTTTTTCATAATTATTTTTTATTCTTGCTAAGCAAATTATAACACATGTTATTGTGCTCAGTACAGAAGAAAACTGGATTCAGATTAAAGGAACAATGTGTATATTTTACCTACTAGATGTCACTTCGTCTTGTTGTGCAACCGACAACAAGTGCTACAAAGCACAAGGAAGAATACAAATTACAGACACTCAAAAGTAATAAGCTTCTTACAATTGTCTTTTAATTCTTTTGTCCCAACTTTCCCATTTAATTTTTAGGGTTTTTTTTGGTCGACAATCATGTCAGTTCCCTGTAGGTAAGGCTCATATAATGTAAAACAGATGACCATTTCTTGAATTCTTGTATTTAAAAAGAACACATTTATATTGTCGTTCAAAAGAAGTTTTTTCTTGTTTTTTGAAGAAAAAAGTTGTGTTTTTTAAACACTAAGATGCACTAAATACACAGTGCTCCTTCAAGCAATAAAAGAAACTAACTCCAATAATTCCTTTCTCCGATATTTTTGTGTTTGTTTTATCTTTTCCTTTTTGGACTTTTCATGGAGATGTAAGCTTGATTTTGTTTATTTGATTTCAGAAATACTGGCTACATCCCAGCCATCTTCGGGCAGTGGGCAGGGGACACCCTCAACTGGTTGCCAGCCAATCGCAGGGCACACAGGGACAGACAACTCATTCGCTCATTCACTCCTAGGGACAATTTGGACCGGCCAATTCACCTGAAATGCATGTTTTTGGAACGTGGGAGGAAACCGGAGTTCCCGGAGGAAACCCACGCAAGCACGGGGAGAACATACAAACTCTGCACAGGAAGTCTGGAGCTGGATTTGAATCCACGCAGGAGGTTCCCATGACATGAACTGTGCCGCACAAGCGCTAACCACTGCGCCGCCGTGCTGCACGGGGAACACTGTATTTATACAAATTATATTGTTCCATCTAGATGTATTATACTGTCATTTTCTGGACTAAAAATGTCCATACTCATTCTAGACACAATAATAAACATTGTGATTTTTTAGCACAGCACCTTGTCATTAAAACTTATAATTATCAATTAATGGAGGGACATTTGATACAGCCCGTGCATCATTATGATGAATTAACACTGTGGAAATAATTAAAATATTGCAGTTGATTAGTGTAATAAAGGAATTTGACATTCGAATAATCTGCTGTGAGTTTAGAGGTGAGTATTATTTTTTGATTATAGCTGACACGGTCTACTTTCAAGGAATATGCCAAATGAATGTTTGGGGGTGTGCATGATTCCAGGTATTTTGTTTCCATCCCGAAGTTCATCTTAGTTGTAACTTGTAAGTGGGAATTTTTTTCATTTACACATTTATTGCAATGCTTCTGTTAAGGGATTAAGTGTATTTTTCTGGCTTATACCCATACCGATACCTAAATCTTGAGTGGTTAAAAATACAGATAACACATACTGATATTACTATCAACATGGTAACATAAAAAGCATATCTATAAAAAAACTGACATTTAAAAAAAAAAAAAACAGACATCCCTTTAAAATATTTTCTAAAATATTGAATTCATCTCATAGCAATATACAATTATTTTCATGCTCTAGGTTATTAAATTGCCACTAGAAGGCATATGAATTAATTGATCAATTAATTAATTAAATCATTGCCAAATATTAACATACGCTAACATAAAAAGGCTGGCATGGGTGCCCTCCTTTCAATATTTTGAATGATTTATGTCAATGTTATGTTGTTTTTATTGTAAAATACCAGTACTCTTGTTATGAATGTTAAAATCTAGGACACAAGGAAGAATCCCAACCACCGTGTTGGAAGCGATTAGTGTTCATTAATCAAATAATGAAACAATAAACCTAAATGGGCTGGCCAACTAGAACAATGACTACTGATAGGTTTAAAAACAGAAGTATAAAAACAGAATGGTATTTTGTTTCAACTGTTGTGAGACTAAAGCAGTAGCGAAACTAACAGAACAGTAGTCGTTTACCTATAAGATCATGCTGAAGACATAACCGTCACACTGTGCAGATTAAACTGTTTCATTAAAAGTAGGGATGGGAAAGTAAATATACCAGATGCTGATATCACCTCCTTTTTATAGTATTGGTCCCCGCGACAGTGACCGATAAAAGTATCAGCTGCCCTCTATTGACCATTCACAGACCAACATTTTCAAATAAAGGAAGGGTCTCAAACCCATTTGCACAGAGGGCCAAAACTCAAACACCTTTAATCGCAAGCCAAACAGGATAAATATTCATTGAATACACTAAAGCTCTTTTTGTTAAAATAAAAACACAAGTATGATTTTAAAGCAGAAAGGAAAAATAAAACATGATGAAATTAAATAAAATGATCTGCATTTATATAGCGCTTTTCAAGTCAAGACTTCCCAAAGCGCTTTACAGTGTGCTTCACATTTCCCAATAGCGGCCGTGCAGCCATGTATGGCGTTAACCTGAAATTCAATATTGCTTCTTAAGACATTGCTGTACAAACAAATACCAGCTATCATTAATCACGAGGGAAGAAATTCTTATTAAACTGGGTGCCCTTTGCACTAATTAGTTTAAAAAAAAAAAAAACTATGAAATAAAATGATCTACATTTATATAGCGCTTTTCAAGTCAATGAAGACTTCCCAAAGTGCTTTACAATGTGCTTCACATTTCCCAATAGCGGCCGTGCAGCCATGTAAGGCGTTAACCTGCTTATTGGGGGCATTAGGGGTTCAGTGTCTTACCCAAGGACACTTCGACATGTAACACGGAGGAGCCGGGATTCGAACTGGGGTCCCTTGATCCCAAGACGAGCGCTCTACCTCCTGAGACATATAAATTCCATTTGTGCTTTACACCAAAAATATCTGCTTTAAACATAAATATGAGTTAAAAGTAAACAGGAATTTTATTCCAGAACAAAGTCAAACATTAAATAACTTAAACTTTGCTCTCCGTGAAAATATCGCTTATACAACTATAGAAATTCAAAAATTGAAAAAAATTAAATATAAATTTTGTGCTTTTCACTATGGGATTTTGTGTATCCTCATATTCTTCTTAATCTATTCAACTCTCTGTATCTTCTGCTCAGTATTCAGGTATTTCAGCTTATTCTGATGTTTTGTCTTTTTACATTAAATCCCTTAATTAGCTCATTAGCCACATTAGCTCCTCAAAGAAGACGCTAAGGTTTCCCACCACTGTCAGTGAAAACTATTCAGCCTCTCTTTGGTTTTGAAAGGCACTGTTTTCTGAATCACTTTTTTTTCAGCCATTGTGAGGGTTTAGCATCCCCGTAAATCACAGCAACAGAAAAGTCACCCTGCTTTTCTCCGTTTAGACTTCTGTTACATCGTAATAGAAAGAAAGTCATGCCCAGGCTTTACATCTCCACTTCCTGACACTAAAGACTCACTATTAATGCATTTGTTGCTCCTGTTTTTCAACTGGCCGAGGTGTTGTTTGTCGGTCGATAGTTTTAAAAGTGGCTGGGCTCGTCAGGTTACAGCTAACTCGATTTATGCGGGAAAGTCTTTGGCAAGTATTGTGGCGGCAGCTGAAGCGCAGAATTGTGGGATGTGTAGTTTGATATTTGTAAGCTTTTCATAGAGCCTGGCCATTAGTACATGTTTAAAGAAAGATTCTACAGGCCAGATATAATTGTGTATCATGCAGGATGTGGCCCGTGGGCCGTGAGTTTGACACCTATAGAATAAAGGAAAAATAAAAAGCTATTAATTATGCAATTATCTGTGTCCATTGAATATTATTCAGCAAAAACGAGTTACTGCCGAATAATATTCATTCTTCAGGACTTCATTTCGACATTAAGTCATGTTTATTTGTGATGCCCTTAATCACAAAGAGTCTCAAAGGGCTGCACAGACCACAGATTATTGCAAACCACAGACCATTATTACACCATCCCCTGATTTAAAACCTTCATGAGGTCAAGGAAAAAAACCTCAACATGAGGAAAATGAAGACACCGTGAAAAGGGACTGCACATGAGGCAATCCCCCTTCCAGGATGACCAGGCTGCAATGGATGTTGCAATAACAAATAATACACGGATATTGTCAAAATAACGTCTAGGTTATCCATATGCTATAGAATGGAAGTGTGTTTCAAGCTTAGATTTAAGCATTTCCACTGAGGATGCAGATCGTATCTCAGGGGGAAGAGCATTCCACAGAACTGGGACCCGAATGGAGAAAGCTCTCAAACATGCGGATCTCTTCTTGGCTCTTGGGATCACTAGTAGACCAGCATTTTCATAGAGAAGGCTCCGGACCGGAACATAGGGCAAAATTAAATGTGAAAGATATGAGGGAGCAAGTCCATGCATGATTTTGTATTCTACTAACAGAACCTTAAAATCACATCTTAGCTAACAGGGAGCCAATGCAGGTTAGCTTAAATCGGGGTAATGTGATCAAACTTTCTTGTCTTAGTTAAAAACCTCGCTGCAGCATTTTGTACCAGCTGGAGGCTCTTGATTTTGGACTTCGGGAGACCGGAGAGTAGTGCATTCCAGTGATCGAGACGGGAGGTAACAAATGCATGAATTATAATCTCCGCATTGGACTGAGACAGCATAGGGCAAATTTTAGCAATGTTGCGAAGATGGAAAAAAACCTGTTCTAGTAATAGTCTTAACGTGTGTTTGAAAGGACAGATTGGGTTCAAACATGACACCTAAACTTTTGACTGAGTCACTCTGGGTCATATTACATTTGTCAATGTTCGGAACAGTTTTAGAGAACAAGTCATGGCATTTAAGTGGACAATAACTAACATTTCGGTCTTTTCAGAGTTAAGGTGCAAGAAGTTGATTGAAATCCATTATTTTATCTCAGAGAGGCAGGCCTCCAAATTTCCACAGTTTAGTGTGGCAGATTCATCCGTCGGAAGATATAGTTGAGTGTTATCTGTGTAGCAATGGAAACTGACATTATACTTGCGAATAATATCACCTAATGGAAGCATGTAAATGCCGAAAAGAAGTGGGCCAAGTACTAAACCCTGCGGATTGTTTTGTAACAGAAGTAGGGGATACTGAGATTTTTTGTGTCGATCCGATACAAGTAAATACAGGTTAGTATCGATCGATCCTGATCCTATACTGATACTTTTATCTTCGATATGTTATGATTATGGAATACTTGAAACCCTCTCCTCTCAAGTTAGTTTATTATTTTGATAAATACTGCACAAAAATGTTATCCTCAAAAAAATGTTTCATGTGTTTATTAAAATAACCAGATTGCAAACTTTAAAAATATTTTAACAAATGATAATTCTAAAATCCCAAAACAGTCAAACTAAAAATGCAGCAATCTAACCAAAATACAAATACGGTATAACAATGTCAACGAGACAACTAAAACACCTTCCATTGCAGAATATTTTGAAAATAAAATCAGTATTGCAAATAAAGAGTCAATTGTCTCTCTTTGGCTGTGTTGCCATAGTGAGGAACATATTTATGATTGTATTTTCGGTTGCAGCTCAATACTTTCTGCAGGGTGAGCTTTTTTCATGATTTTATGTAAACTTGTGGTGTTGCAACAGTAACAGACCACTTTACCACACAAATTAGTTTTCTGAAATCTCGCGAGAAAATACGCTTCTTACATTTGCTTCGGAATTTCTTCTTCTCTACTTCCAAATGATATCGCTACACATTCTATTGTTGTTAGAGAGAACGGAAGAGACGGATGGAAAAAGAAAAAAAATATATAAGAAATTGTAAATCACTATATATTGTGATTCAAACAGCTATTTTGATATTTTTAATGAATTGACAAATGATTGTTATAATTATGTGAGATATATTTATTTGATTTATAGAAGAAGCATCAAATGTTTATTTTGGGGAGGGATCTCTTATAAGCCTTTGGCTTCAACCGATCGTCCCTTTCTTTTTTAGGTGATGTGTTCCATTGGTTATTTTTGTTGCAACATGTTCGAAAGGGAAAAATAAATGAGAAAAAAAACATACAAATTACACCTGACAATATCCTTTTCTGTAGCTGATTAAAGAAAAACATCTAGACAGCTCAGTGCTTCATGTTTGCAAGATGCAAAACCAGGCCAGGTAGGAAGAGGTGCAAAGGTTTGCCTATCAGTCACGCACTCAGTCATACACTTGTGAGTGGCTGAGGGCGCTGGGTGACAGACAGAAGGTCTGCCGGAGGACATTGGTAGGAGAGCAAAGTATTGACCACAGGACAAGAGTATCGATTCGATCCTAATAATTGCTTAGTAACGACAATGACAGTATTAAGATCGATCTGCACACCTCCAATCTATTGAGATCTAATGGTTGGGTTACTTGAGACATGTCCGTGTGACTGGATCACACAATCTATCAGTAAATATGTGTGTATCCTACTCTTATATATATATATAAATATATATCACCCCATCCATCCATCCATCCATCCATTTTCTGCACCGCTCATCCTCAGGAGAGTCGCAGGAACTCATATATTGTACACACAATTTGGTGAATCATTTCAGAGTCAAGGACAGTGGGTGTCGAAAACTCCAGTTGCCCAAGAGAAGGTTATTCACCCGATTACCCAAGAAGGCAAACTACCCGAATCAAAAAACAAACATATGAGTAAACCACCGTTAGCTCAATCAAACAACACAAAATAAAGTCCATTCATTTTTTTTAACCACTGAAGCCTGCCCCAAATTTTTTTATCGAATCGTCAGATAATAGGCTATTTCGAGGAGCACCTATGAGTGCGTGCAACGATGGCTAGTTGGCATTTTACAACTAAAAATACCAATTACAATTTATAAAGCATGTCATTTGTTTAGGTGAATTTTAGGGAAGCCATTAGAATTGGATGTAAAGCTATTCCTTCAAAGTATTAGCCTTTTGTTTTTTTAAATTAGAAACCAATTTTTTCAAAGTATTTCAATAATTTCTGGACTTAGTTTGAAAATATGTTCATATGTGGTGAGTACTCCCCATCTGTGAAAGACGACCATTAAAAAATAGTTGTTTGGTAAATCAGATTCCAATTCCTAATAATATAAACAGATTATTCCTTTTGCGTTATCAGAAATCTAGCTAAATTAAATGTATGTACTTTGCAGTTAGTTATTTTATTCAACCAGGTCAATGAGGCCAGACAACTCCACTAGCAGTAAATTTATGGGGATGTAGTGTCTCGTAGTGGCCATAGAATGTATCGACAGTATTAAGACAGATATAAAAAAAACTTGAGTAAATTTAAAATAACATGATTTTGGAAAAAAGTAAAATAAAGGCCGTACATAATATCAAACATGCATTGCAGTAGAAATAAAGCATTCAGTGGCAGAGAGAAGGGTGTGAAGGAAATTGACCATACATATTTATTGTTGATTTTTTTTTTTTAATGAATGAATAAAAGTCCAATCATTAAAATATTAAATGCAATGCCTACTTGTATTGCCTGATAATATTCTTGTTGTATATCAAAAACAAGCATGCACACTAGAATTTTGGTTTAAACATTTTGTTGAATAAATACTCCAGGAGATGGGCAGCACGGCGGTGCAGTGGTTTGCGCATGTGCGGCACAGTTCTGAGGTCATGAGATCGAACCTTCCTGTGTGGAGTTTGCATGTTCTCCCCATGCCTGCGTGGGTTTCTTCCGGGCATTCCAGTTTCCTCCCACATTCCAAAAACATGCATGTCAGGTTAATTGGCTGGTGTAAATGAGCAAGTGAGTTATCAGTCTCTGTGTGCCCTGCAGCTGGCTGGCAACCAGTTCAGGGTGTCCCCTGCCCACTGCCCGAAGATGGCTGGGATGGGCTCCAGCACACCCACGACCCTACTGGATAAATGGATGGAATACTCCAGGAGGTCAAACACACCCTGACCATCCCTCACACTAGTGTTTTGTTTTTGTTTTCAACCAGTGTGCCGTAGCGCATGAGACAGAAAATTGTCCTACTCTATCTTTGCAAAAATGCCATTGTTTAGTTTCTTTGCTTTCTCCCGGTGATCAGATGAGTAACTAAGATTCCCCTATATGAGCAAAAAGCGGCAGATTACAGTGAACCTTTGTTTAGATTTATTATTATAGATTTATTAAATGTAAACCCATTTTTCAAAGTTTTGTCAATAAATTAGTGTTTTCTGGGTTACATCTGTATATAATATATACCTATATACCTATATATATATATATATATATATATATATATATATATATATATATATATATATATATATATGCTGACTGTGTACATATATATATATATATATATATCCATATATATATATATATATATCCATATATATATATATATATATATATCCATATATATATATATATATATATATATATATATATATATATATATATATATACATACATACATATACATATATATACACATACATACATACATATACACAAATATACATATATACACATATAATCACATCACATTAGCCGTACCGCTTATCCTCATTAGGGTCGCGGGGGGGCTGGAGCCCATCCCAGCCATCTCCGGGCAGGGGACACCCTGAACTGGTTGCCAGCCAATAGCAGGGCACTCAGGGACAGACAAGTCGCTCGCACATTCACACCTAGGGACAATTTGGACCGGCCAATTCACCTGAAATGCATGTTTTTGGAACGCGGGAGGAAACCGGAGTGCCCGGAGGAAAACATACAAACTCCGCACAGGAAGTCTGGAGCTGGATTTGAACCCACGACAGGTTCCCATGGCATGAACTGTGCCGCACAAGCGCTAACCACTGCGCCGCCGTGCTTATATATATATATCCATGTACTTCTGCAGATTTTAGCGTATCCTTTAAATTTGTTAACTTTGTGTTGTTGTCTTTTTCGTGCTATTTTTGTTTGTAATGTTGCACTGTTCAAAAAAGGGACACTGATATTTGAGCTCTAGATGGCGCTATATTGCAGGGGCGGGACAACTACGGCCCACTGACCACATGCGTTTTAAACCATGCCTGCAACACATACATTGGGAAAAATAATGAGAAAAATATAAACAATAGTTCATAAAGTACCACCAAGAAAAAAAAGGTAGTTTTTTTTCTCGTGCCAGCGCTGTGCCTATTGTTCTGTGCGTCTACGAAAAAAATACAATTAAAAAAACGAAATATCTTATTTAGTGCTTAGAAACGGACTTGATATATTGTTTTGCTTAGATTCTAAAAAAAACCCTTCAAAAACACTTCTACGATTAAATTATAATACAAAACTACTAAAATATACTATAAAAATAACTACAATAATTTTACAAATATAAAACTAAAGAAATAAAACAAACACACAACTACAGTTACAATACTGCAAAAGTACCACAATAAAAATACTAAAGAAATACTACTACGGAAACACTGCTAAAAATGTTACAGAAACAATACTGTGGAAATACTTCAAAAATACGACAGGAATACAACTACAAAAATACTGTTTTGATTTCAACGTGTCAAAATGATTATTTCTTTTTACTTTATTTTTATATGTACTTCTGCAGCACTTATAGTTTCCATAAAATTTTTCAACTTTGTATTTTTTACTTGTTTTGTGCCAATTTTGTTTATAATGATTTTTTTTTGAACAATGTGAGGTTTGAACAATTTTTCTAGACACTTTTAACAGCAATTAAGCATATTCACAATTTCGTTATATCTAACAATATGACGTTTGAACAATTTTTGTCGACATTTTTAACAGCAATTAAACACATTCACAATTTTATTGTATCATATCCCAACAATATGAGTTTTTATCGACACTTTTAACAGCAATTAAATACATTCACAATTTCATTATATCATATTCCAACAATATGAGGTTTGATGCAATGTTTGATAAAAATAAAATAAAATAAAAATAATAAACAACAGGAGGAAAAATCGAGAAGTCCATGATGCAATTCGGTGTGACGGAATTCAGAAGGTGACGTCATACTCCGAAGTGACTCGACAAACTTTTTATACACTGCCTGTTAAAAAAAACACTTCTTAAATTAAGTAGAACATTTTGTTAGCGTGGATCCATTCTCCCGATCTTCACGTTGCTTTTAAAATTTCCCCAAAATGTTTGATTGAAACACGTATGTCCCTTGTTTGACGACGTGTGTGACGAATATGCTAATGACGTCAGAGTTGTTATAATCCAGAAATGCCGACTGAGTATTTTTTTAAAACCTGTTCCGTAGCTTGGATCTCTATGGCCCTGATCTTCATTTCCAGTTTATAATGCCAACTTTGCAATGACCCAAACTCAGGCCAGGAACCGTCAACAGAGGAGAAAGTTGTCCAGAGTTGAGTCCTCAGTGGTGCCCTGACGACCCAGGCGGTTAAGGAATCCGGGAACTGTGATTTTATCGTGGATGCCTTTAGTTACAATCACACTTATTTAAGTCACTTATTCCTATCTATCTTGTTACAACTTCTCTAAATTTGAATTCTTTTTAATGAGTATAGGCATTTTTGAGAGTGATCAGCTGCAGCTATGTCTGTCTCGGAGAATTGCTTGGAAGAATCCAACCGATCTGAAGAAGGTAAGAAAATTAGTACAGTAATACCTCTTTTTTGCAGAGGTTGCCTTGCCCCCCAAAAGTTCCTGCGATTGTCGAAACCTGCAAAAGAGAAACTATTATACACTGAAACCAAACAAACCCATCTTACAGGCTCAAGCGTAAGTTTAACAAATAAAAGTACTATACTTTAGAAAGGATTTTTTTTAATACGCATGACTTAGGTACCGTCAAATGCCATTTTTAAAACTAATCTTGCTGTTATATTGCACCACTGTATTGATTAAGGACAAGATCCACTTCACTTCAGATCAGGACTAGGGACAATTTTTGAGACACAGGCCCCATTGGGTTGTAAAAAAATAAACTAAAGGGCTAGCTCCAAGATTTAGATTTAATTTATTTGTCCAGTTAGGGAAATTCACTTCCGAATCTATCCTCGTGTAGAACAACAAGCATTACATTACAAAAACAGCAGGATGACGAACATACAGTAAATGACTGTGGGACAATAAGGGCAGAATTATTGGATGGGCCTGTTGATTAGAAGAGAAATGGCTGAGGGGATCAGGCTTTTCCGGGGCGGGCCCTTCTGAATCTTGATCAGGCTATGAGGAAAAAAGTTTAAATGATTGTCTGATTTATTGAATGATTTTGTAATGTAGGCTTATCCAATTGTACTTTTATGTATTTATTTTTTACTACGCTTGCAGACGTCTACATTTACGTCTTACATATCATTCTATATATTTTTTAATAAATAGTCTATTTTATCAAATTGGTTTTGAAACATTCAGAATTACAGTAATATGAGTACCTTTTTCAAAATCACTGAATCTCCATTGAAAAACTCAAAATGCCATAGAGCTAGCTCAAATGTGTGTATTTATCTTTAAATTTGGTAAATATCTTTCACAAGTGTTAAAAAGCATGTTCAGAAAAAAAATAAAGGCAACCAATTGCAAGGCATTACTGAATTGAATAAAAGGCGGTCTTGGAAACAATGTGACACTAAAGGCTCTTATTGTATGTATTACACCAGGGGTGGCCAACCCGGTCCTCGAGAGCCTAATGCATGTGTTTGGAGTTTCTCTGCTCCAATGCAAATTATTTCAATCTCACGAAGCTTACCAACAAGCCTAGAATTGGCATCACCTGTGATGGAGTGGAGAAACTTCCAAAACATGCAGGACATGTGGCTCTTGAGGAGCGGGTTGGCCATTATACCACTGTAATATTTATCAGAATGCCATGGTTTGACTGGGCACGACGGCTAAAACAGAAACAAAATTAAATTAAAAAGCTTTGGCCTGACTTCTCATTTTAATTGTGAACTGGAATGATTTAGCAAATCACACGTTTGGATTTTCTAAGTTACAATTGAAATGCACGTTGGAATTAATCAATATTGAAGTTTCCTGCAACAACCATTTATTTGCACATTGGCCTTGAGAGCAGTTACAGGAAGGGATACCAGGGACAAGAGTGGCATAACAACTAAGTTATGGCAGTAATATATATATATATATATATATATATATACATATCTCTCTCTCTCTCTCTCTCTCTCTCTTTCTCTTTCTCTCTCTCTTTATATATATATATATATATATATATATATATATATATATATATATATATATATATATATATAATGTACCTCATCTCATTAGCTGCTACACCGCTTATCCTCAGTAGGGTCCCAGCAATAATCGGGCAGTGGACACCCTGAACTGGTTGCCAGCCAATCGCAGGGCAATATATATATATATATATTATATGGCAGAACAGTTCGGAGGTCATGGGTTTAAATCCAGCTACCAGCCTTCCTGTGTGGAGTTTGCATGTTCTCCCCGTGCTTCCGTGGGTTTCCTACGGGCACTCCGGTTTACTCCCACATTACCAAAAACATGCATTTCAGGTTAATTGGCCGGTCCAAATTGTCCCTACGTGTGAATGAGCGAGTGTCGTCTGTCCATGTGTGCCCTGCGACTGGCTGGCAACCAGTTCAGGGTGTCCCCTGCCCACTGCCGAATATAGCTGGGATGGGCTGCAGCACCCCCACGGCCCTACTGAGGATAAGCAGTGCAGATAATGGATGGATATATATACTTATATATATATATATATATATATATATATATATATATATATATATATATATATATATATATACAGTGTTCATTTTATATATATACAGTGTTCATTTTACCTCTGAAAAGTGATGGGTGCCGGGACTCGCATGCTCAAAAGTTTATGGGTCCCAACAGAGATCTATGGGTCCCCAAAATTTAGTGTTATCGGGGTTGAAATTGTAAATCGGCGACAAATATATAATACAAATCCATATATTCATTCAGTTTTAATCAACACAGTTTATTGGTAATACAAATCAGTTATCACTTCATTTTTTTCAGTTCACAACAATATTGTACATTATGCAAAATAATATTGCTGGAATAATTATATTAATCTATATTTTCATTCAGTTTTAATCATCACAGTTAATTGGTAATACAAAGCAGTTATCACTTCAAATTTTTCCATTTACAATATTGTACATTATACAAAATAATATTGCTGAAATATTAATCTATATATTCATGCAGTTTTAATCATCACAGTTAATTGATAGATAGATAGATAGATAGATACCTGATTCATTTTATTCATTGGTAATACAATGCAAGTTATCACTTCTGATTTTGCAGTTCATATTTTCTTTGTGGTTTGCTGTCCTGCCACAGTTGTAATGCCTTCTCAAGGTTCAATCCATTATCATCCTCCTCATAGCGTAACCAGGAATATGATTTAGTCCATTTTGGCAGAAAAGTCCTTTTCTTGCTAGGAGTATTCTTTTGTTTATTGTCTTTCGTCGACAGGCATATAAGGGGCGGCGCAACTTTTTAGCCAAGAAAATCTGCAAAGTATCAAAACCTTAAAAAAAAAACACGATACAGAAAGGGATTACTGCATAAAGATCCTCCATTTCTCTTTATTCAAACACATAATGGCAATATAATTCTCATTATTTTCCTCCAGAAATCAAGGCTTACGCAAAGGACATAGGAATTGATCCGCACAAGGAGCCCGAGCTTTTGTGTCTGGCAAGGGAGGCGATATTTGCCCGTCTGCCTCCAGGATGGGTTGAGAAGTATGTGACTAAACAGTTTATTTGTCTATATTTCAGTGTTCCTAAAATTTCTTTGAGCAAAGGCACATGCTTTTCATTTCAATAAGTATGATTTATCATGAGATACACCAGAGTTGTTACCATCGTCATGCTTATCTTTATATCTTCCGGATGACTTTCTCTCCATTCTCTAACATTTGTTTCTGGCAGTGTGATATTGAGAAAATTGAGTGCTTCTATGTTTGTCAGATTCAGATTCAGATTCAGATTCAGATCTACTTTATTGTCATTCTACTACACGTGTATACAGAACGAAATGTCGATGCATCTGACCCCCACAGTTTCCTTGAATGTACAGATATAAATAAGTTGTATTGTATTTTGGCTACGTATAGTATTTTACCATAGTGCCGATAGTGCAAGAAGAGTAGCTAACCAGATGTGCAAAATGGGCAGTCAGGTTAACAAGTCAGGTACACAGTAACATTAACACTGTAACAATAACGCTGTAATTACAATAGTGCAGAGAGCAATGTGCAAGGAGTGGCAAGCTATAAAAAACTGCCAGTAGTGCAAAAAGTCGGATTAGCAGCCGTTTAGATTTAAGTTAACTATATGTTAGATTGACCATTTAACAGTCTAATGGCCAGGGGGACTAGACTATTGCGGAGCCTGGTGGTCCTGCACCGCACACTGCAGTACCTCTTCCCAGAGGCTAGCAGAGTGAACAGTCCATGATGGGGGTGAGAGGGGTCCCCGGTAATGTTCTTAGCATGGGATAGGCAGCGCTTCTGGCCAATGTCCTGAATGGAGGGAAGTGTAGTCCCGATTATTTTCTCTGCTGTCCTCGTTACCCTCCTCACACTACCCCAGTCGGTAGCGCTGCAGCCTCCACACCACACAGAGATACAGCTGGTCAGGATACTCTCTATGGTGCCCCTGTAGAATGTGATGAGGGAGGGTGGGGGCAGGTGGGCTCTCCTCATCCTCCGTAGGAAGTACAGGCGCTGCTGTGCCCTCTTAACCAGTGATGCAGTGTTCACGGACCAGGTGAGTTTGTTTGTAATGTGCACCCCTAGGAACCTGATACTGCTGACAACCTCCACAGCCTTGTTGTCGATGCAAATTGGGGCATGGTTGGGCTGGTTTTTCCTAAAGTCGACAATGATCTCTTTAGTTTTGTCAACATTCAGGACCAGGCTGTTGTCCCTGCACCAGCCCACCAACTGCTCCACCTCCTCTCTGTAGGCCAGGTCGTTGTCATCCCTGATGAGGCCCACCACTGTTGTGTCGTCAGCATACTTCACGATGTGGTTTGTGGCGAACCTAGGGACGCAGTCGTGTGTCATCAAGGTGAACAGCAAGGGGCTTAGGACGCAGCCTTGGGGGGAGCCCGTGCTGAGGTAGATGACATCTGAACTGTTCTGACCTATCCGCACTGATTGGGGTCTGTCACAGAGGAAGTCCAGCAGCCAGTTCCGCAGGGGGGTGTTGAAACCCAGGAGTCTCATTTTGTCTACCAGATGTTGTGGAATGATGGTGTTGAATGCTGAACTGAAGTCCAGGAACAGCATCCGCACATGGGTGTTCTTCTCCTCTAGATGTGTCAGGCTCAGGTGAAGCGCAGAGGAGATGGCATCCCTGGTGGAGCGGTTTGTCCTGTAGGCAAACTGAAAGGGGTCGAATGAGGAGGGGAGACTGGAGGTGATGTGCTCTTTAACCAGTCGTCTGTATTACTAGTGGTCTAGAGGTAAAGTTTTGGTACCCTCTCTGCTGCGACCTGGGTTTGATTCAATTTGCAAACAATGATTTTTTAATTTGGTCGGTTACTTTTTCGACGGATCATTGGACTAATTTACAACCCCTATCCAAAAGTATGGAATCATCAGTCTTGGACCAGTATTCACTCTGACATTTTATTCTGTAGAACAAACCGAAAGCATGAAAGAAATAATACATTTTTCAAAAATCCAACTCCTTGGCATTCAGAAACACTAATAGAAATGCTACTTTTACAGACCAAGCACAGGGCAAAATATATGGAATCACTCTATTCTGAGGAAAATAAATATATGGAATCATGAAAGACAGACAAAGAACAACAATCAAAACATATCACTATTATTTAGTTGCACCACCGTTGGCATTTTTGAGTCTGAGGCATGGACTTGAGTGACAAACTATTCTTCATAATTCTGGTGCCAACTCTCTTTGATTGCAGTTGCCAGATCATCTTCAAAGGTCGGAGTCTTGCTGTTGACAATCTTTTCAATTGGGTTGAGATCTGGGCTATTTGCAGGCCATGGAATTGACTGGATGCATGTTTTGTCAAGGAATGCTTTTACAGTTTTTGCTCTGTGGAATGTTGGATTTTCATCTTGGAAAAAGAGTTTATCAATTGAGGGAATAAGAAAGCTGTCCAAAAAGTCAATGTAAACTTATGCTTTCATTGCAGATTTGACCACAGCCATCTCCCCGGTGCCTTTGCCTGCACCCCCATATTATTCGGACTGTGGGAATTTTTGTTTTCTTTAGGTAGTCCTTTTTGTAAACCTCACCAGAACGGCACCAAACAAATGTTCCAATATCAATACCTTATCCTGTGCAGATTCGAGACTCATCACTGAAGATAACCTTCATCCAGTCATCCACAGTTCTTGACTGCAGTCTTGTCCTTTAGTGTTTAAGTGTCAAAGGTGGTTTCCTTTTAGCTTTACTTTATGAAAATCCCATTTCCTTTAGGTGATTTTGCACAGTTCTGTTAAATACATTGACTCCAACTTCCTCCCATTTTCTCCTAATTTGTCTTGTTGTGCATTTTCTGTTCTCAACTCATGGCATTTAGTTGTTTGTCTTTTTACTTGGTCCAAATCTATGATACAGCGGATTGAACAGCCCATATCTTTGGCAACCATACGAATAGAGTTACCTTCTTCAGGAAGTTTGACGATCCTGTCTTTGGTCTCAAGAGACATCTCTTGTTGGAGCCATGATTCAGTCCTCTTAGTCCAGCAGCCCTCCAAGGGGTAATATTTCCACTGTTTTTAACTGCTGACAAACAAGCGGCCTTAATCTAAACCAGGTGCCCAATTAAGGAAAGGAAATTGACTAGGTGTGTCCTTATATTCTACTCAAAATGCACCAGTTTTTGTTCCTCAAAATTTCGTGATTCAATATTTATTTCCCAGCACTTTCGCTACAAAAGTAACATTTATTGACCATTGCAATGTTTTTTCTTAATTTCTTTTAGTGTTTCTGAATGCCATTATGCTGCACTTTGGAATTACCTTACGATTGTTTCATGTTTGTGATCTGAATTTCTTCTACAGAATAAAATGCCAAGTGGGGACTCACTCAAGACTAGCGATTCCATACTTTTTGCTAGCGGTTGCATATCGTAAGCGTATAAAATGTGAAGCAATAAGGTACCTCTTAGAGTTGTTTGAATTCCATGTGCCTTTATACTATAGTCCACTGCGCCTTATATATGAAAGACGTCTGACAAAAACTTAATCGGGGGTGCGCTGTATAATTTGATGTGCCTTAAAGTGCGCAGTGTATAGTAGTCATTGTGACAATGTAGTTTTTTTTTTCCTAACAATGGGTTCCTTTTTGACTGTAAAGTAACTGACTTTATCCCTACAGCCAAGATGAGAGTGGGAACCTGATATTTCACAACCAGTACTTGCAGACGTCAACTGAAGAACACCCCTGCAAAGCGCAGTATCGTCAACTGGTGGCGCAGGAACGTGAACGTATTCAACGCTCTGCTACTGTTGGAGGCTCCATAAGCCCACTGGATGGGAGGGAGGATGTAGAAGCTGGGAACGAACACACGGTAAGTGACTTTTAAAAATCGTTTATGTGGGTCAGAGGTAGGCTACCTAAAATGTTGAAAGAGCCATATTGGACCCAAAAAACAAAAAAAACAAATTTGTTTGAAGCTGCAAAAAAATTAAAAGCCTTTTATAAGCCTTATAATGAATGCAACGCATGTATGTATCCGTATTAGTCATGTTATCCTCTTATCAAAATGACTCTACTGGATCCAACGCATCCTGTGGAGAATGATGCCCCACGTGACTACTCTTTTGTAGCATACACCTCAGGTTTAACTTCCTTTCAATGATAATGTATCCCAGTACGTTTCATTGCTTCGGCAAATTTAAAGAAATGCAATAAAGAAATCCACCACATCACACGACTCTGGTCAGGCAATTAAGTATTCAGGCGCTTGATATCCGTGATTTTGCTGTGGTGATGTGCTTGCCATTGTCACGGCCTTTTCCTTCACTTTCTTAATTTTCTACAAATAGATGTTCTGATATTTTGATGACTGACTCATTCATGTAGTCACCATCTGTGAATGTTTTTCACCGCTTTATTATCTCCTGGGTTGCACCAAAACCCGCAGCAGTAGTGCAGTTTGGAGATTCAATTCACTTATTGAATCTATTTTCGCACTCATCTAATTTCTTTCGAAGTGATCCAATCACCCTTTTTCTCTCACTTCCAACTGGGTACTCTGCCGCAAAGTCTCTGGAAAGCGCTTTCAACATTAATCTTTTTGTTATTTGATAACTACTCTCTACAGAGCAAACGTTCAGGCAATCCTTCCGCATTGTCAATCAATGCAAATAATAAAACATTGACTCCTCTGTTCTCCTCAGTTATATTTATCTCTATACTTTTGGGCTCCATGGCCGATTTGTTGAAAACAGCAGCTTTCTCTGCTGGTGATTAAGTCAACTCACATTTATTTTTGACGCCCTTAATCACAAAATGTCTCAAAGGACTGCACAGGTTACAATTACACTATTCCCTGATCTTAAATTAACATGCGGGCAAGGAAAAACTTAGAAACCTCAACATCAGGAAAATGAAAAAAAAAAACCTTGAACAGGGTCCTCACAAGCGTTAATTCCCCTTTCAGGATGACCACAGTGCAATGGGTTTAGCATTAGGTAACAATACACAAAACACAGTGAACAAAAAAAACCAGGTAATTTGTAAAAAAAAATCTCCAGAGATTGCATCACAGCAACGACGCTTCACCTTTAAAAGTGGGGTGGTTTGGGCCACACGGGACAGTAGAGAGTAAAGCAGAGGAGCATTGCATAGGAGTTTAGCTTTTCGCTCGTTAACTCGCACCAGGTCCTTGTTGAAATGTAATATCTATTCCACACATTTTTCTAGCACTGGAAAATGGTAAATGTGTTTGTGTCATGTTTATCTTCCTACATAAACTATATTAAAAGAAAAATATTTTCCTCCCCAATCTTATTCAACGTGTAAACATTTTTGGAAGAGCGCTAGGGAGCCGCCTGGCAGCGCTAAAGAGCCACATATGGCTCCTGACCTGCATGTTGCCGACCCCCGGTCTTGGTCAATTGTGAAAAATGACACTAAGCTGGGCTCCTTACTTGGATCTGGAAACCTTTAAACTAAATATAAATATTGTAATTTTCTTTCTAAAGAATGCAGCTAAAAATTCTGTATTAATAAACCCAGTACATTGATAGTTGGTTGGATCCCTAAACCACACGGGTTGTAGGCGCACCATTTCCGGTGGTGTGTTTTGGGCAAGTACAGCCTGGTGGACCCTC
The DNA here is from genome assembly GCF_059441175.1 of Urocampus carinirostris. Lineage (NCBI taxonomy): Eukaryota > Metazoa > Chordata > Actinopteri > Syngnathiformes > Syngnathidae > Urocampus > Urocampus carinirostris. The sequence goes on along the minus strand of NC_142358.1, from coordinate 23,559,430 downwards.
TTTCTCTCCAGGCCCACATGTTTCCACCAGGTTTTGAACCTGGGACTTTTCTGGTGTTAGGCAAATGTGCTAACTATATTAAAAAAGGTTGGCACAGATCCACCTAAGCAAAACAGAAGTCGAGCCAAATATGTTCTTACACTAAACACAGCATTCTGATTATCGGTAATACTGCTGTAGTAGAATATACCACATTTTCTGGACTATAAGACGCACCTAAAAACCCTAAATTGGTAGAAATTTAAATGGGGGTCTTATATACTGCAAAATACTGTTAGACAAATCTGGAAATGCATACAGTATGACTTAAGTCACAAAACATTGCATGCAACGGGAATCAAACCCAAGTCGTGGCATTGAGAGTGCTGCAACATAAAAACAAAAAAATATCAAAGGTTATTTGATATTGTTTTAATATAACACTTTCTATATGGTACCAGAGACTAATGATGAATGAAGAAAACAAAGTCTGATTCATCATCAGATACACCAGTGTTGTTTCCCTCATCGTGTTTTTTTTGTGTTTATATTTTTCAGGAAGACTTTCTGTTTTCTCCATCCTTCAACATTTGTCTCCGGCACCAAGTAAAATGGTGTGATGAGCAGATAAAATCTAATGCCCTTTTCTCTATCATCCTTATCACTAGTGGTTTCGTGGTTAGGTTTCAGTACTCTTAACCTGGGTTCAATTCCCATTGCATTCAATGCTTTGCGATTTTGGTCAGTGGCATGTTTCCACCGACCAATCATTGCCATGATATATACTGTAATTGTATGATAGGAATAACGGTTATGAAAAAATACAGTAGCTCTTACTATAGTTTTAATTGCATGTTCTTTATAATCCAGAATAAAATCATACAGAATAAAGTAACACACAGTAAATACCAGCTATAGTACATTATTCAGTTATTTTCTGAAATTCAACTGGACACAGCTTGTTCAGTCACGGAGCTCAAACAAAGTTTTACTTTTTCATTTTGATAACTTTTATAATAATTCGAATTAATCTGAATAATATGTTTATATCCCAGATTTGGGATAAGTTCACTAAGAAAATGCAATGAATACATTTCAAGCCTTAATTTAATTAACCTGTTCAGTTAAATCGTGATCCACTGTTGAATCCTTGTGAGCTTTTCTCGTCAAAGGTAACTATGTGGATCTTGCTTTTTAGGAACGTTTCCTCAGTGGATTCTTGAGCATAATTGCCAGCAAGAATTACGAAGCGACATCCTTGACACAGCTCACGTTTGATGAAGATGATGCCTTCACCTCGGAAAAAGAGGTGCAGTAAAACCGGAATACTCTCCTCACCACTAAGAATTGAAATGAGGTTAAATACTTTTTGTACATTTACTATTTGCACTCACTCTATTAAATATATTGAATTACATCAAATTGTGGCTTGCTTGGAGTTAAGTAGTGCAATTGCTAGTGGTTTGCATGTGTGACTTACTGTACGTTCAAGTGTTAATGTTTGCATTTGGGACCGCATTCATCGCAGGTATCTACAGGCACCGGGAGTGGCGATCAAGCAGAAGACATGCCAAAGTTCGACGTTATTGATATGGCTCATTTTGGGGACAAAAGTGTTGAACCTCTACAGGTACATGAAGACTCATCCAAAACTCACATGGTACTCTGGTTCTCTCGAAATAGATGAAATGTGTAACCTTCAATTCCAGCAATGTTCAAATGAGATTTCTGTGAGTTGTAAATATAATTTAAAAAATGTATGATTGTATATAAGTCTTTACAGTAATCCCTTGTTTATCGCAGGTAATGGGGAGAGCCCACCGAAGTAGCGAAAATCCACCAAGTAGTTTCACACATTCATAAAAGCCCCCAACCTTCGATGACGTACTTACCGACTGAGATCATACAGCTGTATCAAAATAACAACTATTGATCTACAAATAAAAACACAGAAAACAAAATTGCAGTTGAATGAATGGTCTTTGTTGTCATTATACAAAAGTACAACGAAATTGGAGGGCTGCTTCTTTCAGTGCAAGAAAGCGATTTAGAGAGTGGCTGGTCAGCAGAATTGAGCCAGGTCTCCGCAGTGATTAAAATACAACCGTTCCGAATGTAGTGATTTCCCAAGAGTTTCAGCTCCAGGCCATCCATTTCATGGGTAGTAAATCAGGTGTTGGTGACATACAGGCATGTCAGAGGTGGCTTAATAGAGTTGGTAACCTAGCCATAGTAGTAGACCAGACCTGTAGTGTTGCTATTACCTTCTCTCCCGCCACTGCCTCGGTCTCTGCCCGGACCCGAAAAAAAAAACCCCAACCCGCAGAGCACACGCTGGTGATCAGCATTTCTTTGCGCTCTTACTTTCCTCGGTGTCCATTTTAATTGATTAATTCCCTTTCAACTGTAGCCGTGCTCCGTAGTTTGTTTCGGGAAGGGGGTGGACACATCGACAGCAAACACCATCCTATCACATCCTATCACAGTCACGCACAGAGTCATGGCCACCCAAAACACAAAGACATCTCTAACCTGACCCTGTGATAGCATTTGATGCCTGCTCAGAACACAATGCACGAAACGTTGATATCTCATCTCATCTCATTAGCTACACCGCTTATCCTCAGTAGGGTCGTGGGGGCGCTGAAGCCCATCCCAGCAATCATCCGTCAGTGGGCAGGGGACACCCTGAACTGGTTGCCAGCCAATCGCAGGGCACACAGGGACAGACAACTCGCTCGCTCATTCACACCTAGGGCCAATTTGGACCGGCCAATTAACCTGACATAAATGTCTTTGGAATGTGGGAGGAAACCGGAGTGCCCGGAGGAAACCCACGCAAGCACGGGGAGAACACACAAACTCTGCACAGGAAATCTGGAGCTGGATTTTAACCCACGCAGGAGGTTCCCAAGACATGAACTGTGCCGCACATGCGCTAACCACTGCGCCGCCGTGCTGCCCGAAACATTGATATACATGACAATAAAGACAGTTCAATTAAAAATCCATGAAGCAGTGCTAACCGAAGCGCAAAGTAGCGAGGGATCTCTCTATTATCACAATGTAGATTTTTTTAATTTTGTGTTTAGAAGGAAACAATGTTAGGAAACCTGAGTGCATCGATTGCAATTACCTCATATTTTCAAGACCATATCAAATAGTCACTCTATGAAAAAAAATGATCAATATGATAATTTTGAATGAGCTACATTTATTTTTATTAATTCACAGTTTATGGTTTTTACGATGCATTGTTTATTAAGAACACAACAAAATGTATTCAAATGTTATAAAAATTATCAAAAATCAGCATGCTTCTATTTTAAATTGAGGAATTAGTGCGTCCAAGTCACAGAAGAGCACGACTCTACCATTGATATTAACTATAAAGTTGAGTACTAGCAGTCGGGAACAAAATTAAATCAACGCTGTCAAATGGCCTCTTTTCATTAGTTGTTTATCCAAGGCAGATACTTTGACCCGCTTTAGAAAACCAAACAGGTTTGGGAAATTGCCAATGTGCTACAAAGCTCAATTATCCAATCTACACAAATAAAATGTACATTTTTTCCATGGTATTGTATACAGCTCTTTGTTCCGGAGGATAAGGCATAATATGGCAGTTCATCTCAACTTTTCTTGTTATGTACTCACAATATAACAGCTCTCCCATTAACCCTATACAGCACAAATTGACCTGAGTGTGCATTGCTATTCTCAAATATATAATAATTTTTAGATCTGTACTTGTACTGTGAGCTCTAACTACTGTATTCTTAAATATACAAAGAAAAATGTAAAAAAATGTAATAAAGAATAAGACAACTGGTATATAGACGTATAATACATAATAATTATCAACAACAAGTTTTCTTAAAAAGTTGTGATTAAAAAGAAAAACTAAAAAGAGGATTCATTTTAAATACCGTAATTCTAAAATGGTTGACTGGTTATGCTTTGTTGATTTAAATTACTGACTGGGTCAAACCATTCTGGTATGGGAAGCCTGGGTTTTTAAAACAACAAAAATGAATAGCCTACTGAAATTAAGTTTACATTTTCTGAATCTTAATTTGGATTTATATTTTTTCCCAACTTTTAAGCTGTCCGGAGAATTCCCAATGTTCGATAATTCTAGTTCCTGTGCCAGTCTGATGAAAACGTATGACAAAGAAAGCGAAGTGGAGGAGGTGGATGCCGGGATGAGGTTCGTTTCGTCTTTTCATTTTATTGGACATTCAAGCAGCCAACAAAAATCGCCTGTGTTACATTGGTACATCCCCAATTAATTTACAATGTTATTGCTGTCTGTAGGAAAAATGCATAAGCCAACTACGGAAACACAAAAATAAGCAATTGTGTATTTTTTTAAACGAATTTATATTTGGTTTCACACCGTTCACAGATCCCTTAACAATCTGGCTTGTAAGGGCAACACTTCCTGCACCACATGGATGCACGTCACAGAAAGCCTGTCTTTTGTAACTAAATCAAAGTCAAACAAAACGGGATAAACAGAGACAATGAACAATTACGAGTGGATACAAAAAGAATAGTTAGCAAGAGAGATGCTTGGCCTGACCTGAATGTAACAATCAAGTCAAGTCAAGTCATTTTTATTTGTATAGCCCTTAAACACAAAGAGTCTCAAAGGGCTTCACAAGTTATTACACATAAGAAGTTTAGGTTATTCGTATGCTATAGAGTAGAAGTGAGTTTTAAGCTTAGATTTAAACATTTCCACTGAGGTTGCAGATCGGATCTCAGGGGGAAGAGCATTCCACAACACCGGTGCCCGGATGGAGAACGCTCTCGAACCAGCGGAACACTTCTTGGCTCTTGGGATCACCAGGAGACCGGCGCTCTCGGAACGAAGGCTTCGGGCCGGGACATAGGGGGAAATCAGATCTGAAAGATACGAGGGGAAAAGTCCATGTATGATTTTGTATAGTAATAGGAGAACCTTAAAATCGCATCTTAGGCTAACAGGGAGCCAATGCAGGTTAGCCAAAATTGGGGTGATGTGATCGTACTTTTTTGTCCTTGTTAAAAGCCTCGCTGCGGAATTTTGTACCAGCTGAAGACTCTTGAGTCTGGTCATCGGAAGACCGGAAAGTAGTGCATTACAGTAATCGAGACGGGAGGTAACAAACACGTGAATCATGATTTCCGCATCTGACTGAGAAAGTATAGGACGAATTTTAGCAATGTATCGGAGATGGAAGAAAGCGGTTCTAGTCATTTTCTTCACATGTGTTTGAAAGGACAGATCGAGGTCGAAAATAACACCTAAATTTTTAAGTGAGTCGCTCTGTGTGATGTGGCAATTGTCTATGTTCACAGCGGTTTTAGAGAATAATTCACGGGACTTAGATGGACCAATAACTAACATTTCAGTCTTTTCAGAGTTAAGACGCAGGAAATTGAGTGACATCCACTCTTTTATCTCAATTAGGCAGGCCTCCAAATTTCCACAGTTTAGTGTGGCAGATTCCTCCATCGGGAGATAGAGTTGAGTGTCATCTGCATAGCAATGGAAACTGATATTATACTTGTGAATAATATCACCTAGTGGAAGCATATAAATGCTGAAGAGAAGGGGGCCAAGCACTGAACCCTGCGGAACACCACAAGTAACACTAAAGGCTCAGATGTCAATTCGCCATATTTAACGCAGTGTGTCCTATCTGAGAGGTAGGATCTGAACCATAAGAGGACGTTTCCTGAGAGACCACTCCATTTTTCCAACCGTTATAGCAAGATATTATGGTCCACTGTGTCAAATGCAGCACTAAGGTCCAGCAGCAGCAAAAGTGATGATGCGCCAGAGTCCATTGCCCGTAGGAGATCATTGGTTACCTTAATCAGAGCTGTCTCAGTAGAGTGGTTAGCCCTGAATCCTGATTGCATTGATTCAAAGAGATTGTTCTCGGACATGAAATCATTCAGCTGCTGTGCCACTACTTTTTCAAGTATTTTAGAAAGAAACGGTAGGTTTGACACAGGTCTATAATTACATATGTTTTCTGGATCAAGGTTGGGTCGTTTCAGTGTGGGTTTAATGACGGCGGACTTAAAAGCCGCTGGAACTACACCTGAGGAGAGTGATATGTTTAAAATATTTAGAACTGAAGGTGCAAGAACGCCAAAGAGACCTTTAATAAGTGAACCTGGAAAAGCCTAGAATTCTGATCAGATAGGCTTGTGATTGAAATCTTGTCTCTTGGCTGAAAGTGGCAGACAAAACCTTTGCCCACTTGGATTACTGCCTCCTAGCTGGTCATAGCTTGTGACACTGGTGACGTTTTGAGATGCCAACTCGGAATCTGGCTAAACTAACAGCTTTCTCAAAGACTGATTTTTTTGGGCCAGGGCCTTCAGAAGTTTTGGGCAAGGTGTACTGGTAGATTTATGACCCTTAGAGCTGAAATGTGATTGGTCGAAAAGGAAAGCACACACATAGAAGCGATGTAACCAAGGAGAAACAATGGAAGGAGGCTGACAGACAATTTGGAATTATTTAATAGGTATTGATTGACAAAATATGGATCACATAATTCGGATAGTTTTTAGGCCAGCAGAAAAGGTCTTACAGGCCATCATGGCCCACCACTGTTTGGACTGAAAGAACTATTTCTAGTAATTCAATTTTCTAAAAGAAACAATTTTGCCCATCACGACCTTGAAAGGCCCTCCATATCGGAAGTTTCCATAGCAGTGTCATAGCTTTGCCAGAGGCAAAGGAGGTTGACGTCTGGTAATAAATTCATCTATAATTGACGTGGGCTGCACTTTTATCAAACGCCCATATTAGGGCACAGGCCTCAACCTCTCATCCCGAGGGTTGCATTTGGCCTGTGTGCTGTTTTTTGAGACTTTTGGGAAAATTAAGAGAAATAAATAAATAGATAAATGAAGAGAGAGAAAATGTGCTATCCCTTCTCAAGATTTCTTCATTTTCCTCATGTTAAAGTTTTTGAGTTTTTCCTTTCCCTCATGTAGGTTTTAGATCAGGGGATGGTGTAATAATAGTCTGTAGTTTGCAATAATCTGCGGTGTGTGCAGCCCTTGTGATCAAGGGCTATGACTTGACTCCTATCTTAGATTGATTTTTTTAATATCATGTCTGGTTATAGATATGCCAGAGGTGCATTATGATCAGGGTTGGGTAGGGTTACTTTAACTTGATTACTTTTAATTACTTTTGGATTACTCCAATACCAAATATGCTAATAAAAGACAAAATAAAATAAATATGCCTAGGTGTGAATGAGCGAATGAGCTGTCTGTCCCTGTGTGCCCTGCGACTGGCTGGCAACCAGCTCAGGGTGTCCCCTGCCCACTGCCCGGAGATGGCTGGGATGGGCTCCAGCCCCCCCGTGACCCTAATGAGGATAAGCGGTACGCCTAATGAGATGAGATGAGAGATGAATAAAATTATGACTCACAACACGTGGTAAGCTTTCTCTCCTGGCTTTGATCTCTTTGATCTCCGGCAAAACTAACATAAAATGCGACAGAAACAAAATGAAAATAAATCCAAACAGCTTGCCAACATCATTTTTGCCGTTCCATCTATTCCGTTACTCCCCAAGCCTGCACAAAATTTAGTAATTTTATTCATAATTAGTTTCTTTTGTCATTTATTAGCATATTTGGTATTGGAGTAATCCAAAAGTAATTGAAAGTAATCCAGTTAAAGTAACCCTACCCAACCCTGATTATGATTAATAGAAAACCACAATAAAGCACTATTTGTAAGTTATGCCCCCTTTAAAAAAATATTGTTTTGGCAGACAGTACTTAACATTTCACGTATTATTCAGTGTTTTTTATTTTACAAATCAAATCAAAATGTATTTGTATAGCACTTTTCGGACAAGGGATTTGTGAACCGTGAACTGAAATACAAGCAATGTATACTGTATTTGACTTATTTTTCTTTTTTTGTTTTTTCCTCAATTGTAACAGAGTTTTGTACAGTGGACCAACAAAATAATGCATTAAATAAACAAATCATTTTCTAATTGTTTTAATGTTTTTTTCCTATTTGACAATATCTTTTGCCAATTCTAATTTTGATTATTACAATATACTTATATACTTTACCTCAAGGTGTGAAAAGTACTTGTAAATTTTGAATAAAAAGATGTATGAAATTTAAAAAAAAACGTTTTTTTTTAAGTACAAAAATACGAATTAGCAAAACTATCTTGCAACTGAAGAAAAATTGTAGTTGAGAGTTGTACATAAATTATGTTTTCTATTTATTTGATTAATTTATTTCTTTAACTGAACCCTATAGTGCACTAAACAGCGCTCAGCTTAGAAATGTATAGATATTCTCAAAGGAAATTCCAGATGATAGGTGCTTTTTTTTAGCAAAAACTAGTCATGTTAATGTAGTTACAAGGGTGGCATGAGGCGATTTTTGTAGTTTTGTTCAAGGCACAAACAAAGATGATATTATATGTTCAATTTGCATGTTTTATTGCGAACTCCCACAGCCTGGAAGAATTAAGACCCATCTCCTCTGATGTTAACAAACATATTCCAGTGACTGATATTGTTTGTGGCTTTGGCGCTATAGAAACCCAAGTAAAACAAGAACCTGACAAAACTCCTGGAGTGAGTAACCTAGAATGGATGTATGGGAACTATCTTTGAATCTACACTTGAATTAAATCGAATACACTATGAAACATAATAAAGCCATGCAGTGATCATTGTTGTTTTGTCAGTTTGGCTTTTTCAGTGGGTTCCTGAGTCATTTAGGTACCGGGCAGGATGAAAGTTACTCTGTTACGTCTTTGAGCCACTATGATGAAGAAAATAGCATGTCTGAAAAAGAGGTAACCATGTTACTGTAATTTATTTCACATATCTACTTCAAGTAGCTGCTTCAGTTTTTGTGAGCTGAATACAGAAAATATTTGGACAGACACACAATTTTTCAAGTTGGGATCTACATGCAACTACATTAGACTTGAACTATCATGACCAGAACTGAAGTGCATACTGCAATGTTTAATCCATGCCTGACAATGAAGGAATTATAAAATTTTAGGCGCTCAAAAGTAATTTGACAATCAAGCATAATCTAAAAAAACGTTTGTTGTCAATATTTTGTTCTAAATCTAAATGAGGAAATTACTGCCTGAAGTCTGAAACTCATGGACAACACCAAAATCCGGGTTTCTTCCTCCTTGCCAGGCTTTTACAGCAGCAGCCTTGAGTTGTTGCTTTTTTGTGGGTCTTTCCGTCTTAAGCCATGTCATGAGCAAGTGAAATCCACGCCGGATTGGGTTGAGATCTTGGCCATTTCAGAATATTCCTCTATTTTGCCCAACTCCTGGATTGTTTTTGCATTATGCCATGGGTTATTGTCCATCTTCGCTGTGAAGCAACATACAATTTACGCTACACTGCTGCACTGTCCAAATATTTTTGGGCCTGTCTGTATATATTTGTACTATAGGGCCACTTTTTGTATGTGTGCGCAAATCTTTTCAGGACACAAAAAGCATTTACTCAGATTTTATACAGCAGCCACCAAAGCAGGATCAAGACAACTCCGCACATCATAGCGATGACACAGAGCAGGAGTTATGCTTTTCGGTAGGTTTACTCTGTAATCACTCTTGGTTCTGTGTGTTTGGTTTTGTCAGCACACATGTTTCTATCAGTAGACATTTAACAATTTTTTTTTCTTTAAAGATATCAGGCGGTTATTTAGATAATTCTGAAGGCTCAGGTAGTCAACTAGATAGTGATGTCAAAGAAGAGGAGGGGACTAAAGTAGTAAAGAGGTATGTAGTTTTTTTATGGAACATACGGATCTAACCATTTTACAAACTTTGCTATTTTAAATTTCCCACAGTTCTAATTATTAAAAAATGTGAAGCTGTGTTGTATTTATTTAGTGTGAGCACCTTCCGGTCGATAAATTTAATTGTGCCGTTTAATGCTGCTTTGGAAACGTTTTGGCTCCTATGGAGGTTAGCATTCGCATGAATCAAGCATACAAATATTGATGATAAATGTGGCATATGCCTGAAACAGACAGTAAAATCAACGTTTTCAGAAATTGACACAAGGTTCTAAATAAAGACTTAAGTCAGGATTAAGACTAGAAGCCTAGCCCAAGGGTGTCAAAGTTTTTTTTTTACCTCAGGGGCCACATGATTGAAAAACCATTCCCAAGGGGGCGTTAGTGGTAGTTAATTGCATAAGAAGTGTGCTTTAGCTGGAGGGTTGGGGGTCTTTTTGGAGGCTCACAATTAAATTATGATTCAGGGATGTAAGATTTTATTATAAAACAAATACTGAAATTGTGTTTTTTCAACTGTTTCCTTCACTTAAATGTAATTTCTTGTAATGTCTGTCTATTATGCATTTGTAAAAAAAAAAAAAAAAAAAAAGGAGAAAAAGGAAAACGACAATTTAATTTATTTCTACTACTATTTATTTCACTCGGGGAAACTCACAGACTGGAGAGTGACAGAAACGGCAAACAAACACTCATTCAAATTATTTATATTGTGATTTAAAAGTTTTTCTAAAATAAAATTGTTTACATAAATATGGGAACTTTGCTGTTAGATTTAATATCTATAATAGGAAGGAGCTAAAGCTTCTTTAAACTTCTGCAAAGACACCAAGGTGCTATTGTTTTTGTTTTTATATTTTTCACATTGCCTTAAACAGCGCGTCTGTGACTTTAGGTAAAATAACATCAGAATGGGTTTCTTCAATGTTCTCTGGTTGATTAATTGTAGTCAGCAAACACAGCGATAGTGTTTTCCCTGCGAGTGGCGCCTGTCTTTGATGACATCCAGTGAACATATTAAAAATTACAGATCGTTTTTTGGCTCTTTTTTCTCTTGTGCCTCTTTCAGCACTGTCTAAGGGCGCCACATGAAACGAGGTTGCAGGCCGCATTTGGCCCGACGCAACGAGTTTGACACAAGTGGCCTCCATTATTTAACATTGCATAATTATTACATTATCGGACTGTGTAATAAACCGGGTGCTACAAAATACACGGTAGAATACCAACTACAAAGACCCAGAGTGACCAAACTGCACTAATTTTCTCTTAATTTTTCTGGCCGGCCTTTCACAAGGTTTTTGGTTTATGGAGCTACCCTTAGCAGCAAAATGGCAGGCAATCATGTGAGCTTACTTTGGGGGAGCCTTGTGTTATGTAAAATAAATACAAATTTCTTGACCTATGAGAATTTTTAAAAGAATGCACATTAATTTGATAGTTAATTTTATAGTTAATTATTTTTGCTTATTATTCAAATCAGTCCTGTTTTTTTAGTGGATGTCATTTTTCAACTATGAGGTGCTCAATAATACACACTGTCCCTTTAAGAAGTACACTGTAGAAAATAAGTATTTGAACACCCTGCTATTTTGCTATTTCTCCCACTTATAAATCATGGAGGGGTCTGACATCTTCATCATAGGTGCATGACCACTGTAAGAGATAAACTAAAAAGAAAAATACAGAAATGACAATGCATGCTTTTTTTAACTATTTGTGTGCTTCAGCTGCATATAGGTATTTGAACACCTGTGTATCATCTAGAATTCTGACGCTGAAAGACCCGTTGATCCGCCCAAAGTTACTGTAGCTAATACACTAAGACGTTATGGTTTGAAATCATGCATGGAACAAAAGGTTCCCCTGCTTAAACCAGCACATGTCAAGGCCCGTCTTAAGTTTGTGTATGACCATTTGGATGATACAAAGGAGTCATGGGAGAAAGTTTTGTGGTCAGATGATTGAACTTTTTGGTCATAATTCCACTAAGCGTGTTTGGAGGAAGAAAGATGAAGAGTACAATCCGAAGAACACCATCCCTACTGTGAAGTGTGGGGATGGGTAGCATAATATTTTGGGGGTATTTTTTTGCACATGGGATAGAACGAGTGCACTGCATTAAAGAGAGGAGGACTGGGGCCTCGTATGGTGAGATTATCGGGAACAACCTCCTTTCCTCATTCAGAGCATTGAAAACGGTTCGTGGCTGGGTCTTCCACCACGACAACAACCCGAAGCACACAGCCAGGGAAACGAGGAGTGGCTCCGTAATATGCATATCAAGGTTCGAGCATGGCCCAGCCAGTATCTAGACCTGAACCCAATCAAAAATATTTGGAGGGAGCTCAAACTCCGTGTTTCTCAGCGACAGCCCAGAAACTAGACTGATCTAGATAATATGTGTGTGGAGGAGTAGGCCAAGATCCCTCCTGCAGTGTGTGTAAACGTTTTGAAAGACTACAGGAAACGTTTGACCTCTATAATAGCAAACAAAGGCTATTGTACCAAATGTTAAAATGATTTTTTTCAGGTGTTCAAATACTTATTTTCAGCTATATCACACAAATCAATTGTTCAAAAATCATGCATTGTGATTTCTGCATTTTTTTTTTTGTTTTAGTTTATCTCTTACAGTGGACATGAACCTACGTTGAAAATTTCAGAACCCTCCATGATTTCTAAGTAGGAGAAATAGCAGGATGTTCAAATACTGTATGTGTTTGTTATTACAGGTTGAATTCTATAGTCCACATAAATTAGGGTTTTTAATTTTTTGTCACAGTTTTGTTCACTACAGTATTTGAAATCTCTTCCATCTCACAGTTGTCCCGACAGTCTGCATGAGACTCAGTCTGGCTTTGCAAAAGAAGACCACTTTTGTCTGAAAAAACCTGACCATGAACTTGCCAAGATGCATTCATCGTGTTACTCCATTGGAACATCAGAAGCCAAAAAAGACAAAGAAGTTGAGGAGGAAAACAAATATTGTGTGGTGAGTGGCTCTTAATCTTAGTCCAGACTAGCAGCAGAAGAAAAAACAAAGCCATCATTCCTTGTCTGACAATTAAAAGCCAAAGGCCAATATAAATACAGTAATCCCTCATTTTTCGCGGCGGGTGCATTCCGAAATGGTCCTGCGATAGACAAAATCTTTATTCATTTATTAAATATTCTATTACACGATTAACCAAAGAACGAACCAAATTCACAGGCTCAAGCATCATTTCCACTCCAGTTTAACTCTGGGAACCTCATGTAAAATGACAAAAATAGCACTCAATCACAAATTTCAGTGCAAATGATGTCATCAATTTAATGATTTAAAAGTGTTTCTGATTTTTTTTTCTTTTTTTCCCCTTTTTAAGAAAAATGTTTGTCTGAATTTGGGAATTTAACTGTTAGACTTCCTATCTATTATAAAAAGGAGATCCAGCTTCTTTAAACTTCTGCATGGACGCCCAAGTGGGGTTAAAAAGTGTAGTTTAGTCGCACATTGTGTAATTAAGAGAGACATCCAAGCACTACACAGGAAAGCAACTGTATTGCCTTTAACAGCGTTTCGGTGACTTCTTATTTAAATAAAATAACATGGGTCTTCAAATGGTCTCCGGTTGATAAATAAGCTGTCAGCAAATACAGCCACAGTGGGTGGTTTGCTTTTGGAGTGGTGCCTGGCTTTGGCAACATCCATAGACATATTCAAAACAGCAGGTCATGGTTTGATGCATCTTAATTTTGTCTTGTGCTTCTCTCAGCATTGTCTCACGGGCAGGATTGAATACACTAGCGACCCTTATTCGGCCTGTGGGCTGTATGTTTGACACATCTCGTTTAGAACTTTAATAGTAACTTTTAGGATGGTTTCACACTGACTGTAAATTTGATTATATCTACATTTCTTTAATGTTTTCTGATACATCACAAAACTTTTTCTGTGTTGGAAAGCTTCCTTTAGATTTTAGTGGCTTAAACAATTCTGTTGACTGGGACAGTCATCTGCTGGTGGATCTCAATGATGTGGAACAAGAGGAAAATCAATTTGTGAACAGGTTTGTTTCTTATGCTGATTTATACAACCATTGCAATCATATTCGTAATTATATTTTTTAAAATGATGCAATTTTATTTGCAGCCAAGGAAGGTTTTCACCCAACTCCCTTCCTAGAGATACGCACAGTAGTCAGCTAATTCAAGATTGGAACTTATCAATCATAAACCTTGATGTGGGTAGCGGAAATTTGATCATTGTTTATACTTTAAACTTGAAATTAAATTAAGAAAACTTGTGTGTCAAAGCTGCTTTTTAATTGATTCTTTACAGTTTCTAAATCCTTATTAGTGTGCTCTGTTTTTCAAAAGGCCCATTGTGAGGACCAGAGTTCTGAGGCTTCACAGCAGAAGGTACTGTTCCATGTCGGGTAAAGGTATTCCCAAATCCCTAAATATATTAAATCTGAGGAAAAAAATATATTATATTGGTATATTCCGTTTATTTTCCGAGATAATGCATTTTAAAGACAGCATGCCTTGTCTTGGTCATCCTGAACTGTGACATCATTGGCGGAACACCAGCACCCTTGCAATCCAGTCACCATATTGCTTTACGTGTTAGTCAAAAAGGTTACGAGGGTTCTAGGTGATGTTTTGGTAGTTTTTGTGGAGGTGGATGCAGTAATCATACAACAAAGGACGAGCAGCCAAAAAAGGCGTTAACTGGCCCAAAAACACACAGAGAGACGCCAATGGGACCGATCAACAAAAAGCGGTGGCTTAGAAACGCAAGGCTGGCCAACCAAAAAACATGCGGTGAGCAGCCAGGCTAACATGGAACCAACAACAAAAAGCGGCGACGATTACGGCAATTAATGCGGAATAAACCAAACGACACAGTTAAAGCGGTGCTAACACCAGGCTGTTCGGCCGAACAGGGTGGAACACCAACAAACCCGACCAGGAGCAAAATGAACAGAAAAGCCCTCAGGGGCCCCAACACTAAAGGGGAGTTAGCCAGACAACATTATACCAACCGCTACATATGCTGCAAAAACACAAATGATAAGCCACAATCACCTACCTCCCTTCAGAAATGAGCGGTATGCAATTGCTGTTCACTACAATCGCTGTCTGTTTCGAAGGTCGCCTCACATGTATTAATAGGATTCGCCATTTTGTAAGTGTCGTGTTCCTTCAATGACATCATAGGTTTAAAGGATACAAGCCAGATTGGTCAACTTTGAGACTAAATCTCTCGATTCCCCCCGGGTGTAGAATATTTTACAACATATTTGCATAATTTTAACACTCCCCGTGCTGTGCCTCATCGAGAAAACAAATCTGTTTGGGAAAACCATTAAACTTCAACAGTGAAAGTATTTTAATGTGTGTTGTGTTTGAAAGGTGCTTTTCTGTATCGACCCTGGCAAGTCTGGCTGCTCTGAAATTCTGTTTGAGACTAAGACTACAAGAAGGTTTGATATTCAGTTTAAATGTTGTCTTTATTTTCTCAATGCAACACTCTGTTTTCTTTCAGCCAAGATAAATCCGGACACGACTCTACTGACAAAGACTTTTACAGACTTCATGTGGATCATTGCACTGATGAACTAAAGAATAATGAGCCCAAGGAAGAGATGAAAAATATAAGAGTGAGTTGCTGCTGAATGGAGTTTAGGTGTCAAATTTACAAGTGGAAATTTTGTGGCTTTAGGTAATGATTGCATTCCTTACCCTTAAACTGTGGCCGCCAACTTTTTCTGCTCCATGGATCGGGTAAATGCCTGACTATTCTCGTGATAGTAGAATCTATTCCCTTTTTTTTTTTAGAAAAAAACTAAATCACCAAAAAAAAAACAGAACGACTTCAAGTACCTTATATACTTAGACATAAGCTTACATCGCATATAAGCAACTCCCTAAAACTGTTTTGCAGTAAAATAAATTCAAGATATTAATAAACCATGTGCTTAAACATCAATATTTACTTAATTGTGTAGTTAAGGATAAATAAGACTAGTAAACAGCGAAAAATATAACATTTTAAAACCATTTACTGTACCTTCCCACACCACTTCAATGACACAATTTTCATTCAGCAATGGTTTCCTTTTTCGACATTATTGTCACTCTTTAGCACTATTCCTTCCACGTGTCACTATCTTTCTTGGGACCCATTTTTGTGGGCAGAAAAATGACATAAAACCGACAAAATCATATTGAGATGTGTTCCATCTCAATTGCGCTGATTGACTGAACAAGGTAGAATAGATTGCTGCTCACTGTTAAAGAGTGTAATCGACCCTCTGTATTCTTCTTTTTAGCCTAATTTTGTCAAGGCAAAGGCCCATGACCCACTAAAAATTGGTCTTCGACTAGTTGAGAAACACTGATGACTTGGGAAAAGGCATTAGAATTTATCTTATCATTATATTATTATTACTCACTGTCCCATGTTTTATTGCTTTGGTTGAGCACTTTCCTATGATGCTCCATGGAGGATAATGATAGCATTCAGCCAAAACAACGCTCTTTCCTATAACGACCCATTAAAATGTGACGGAGGAATATGGGAAAGAGTTAAGCCAGTACAACATTGTTCAATGTGGTACCGTGAGAAAAATATTGTGATGTTGAGATAAAACAGAGATCTTGAGTGCCTTTTGCATTAAGATCTTCAATCCTCTTGACCTTGTGGCCAGGACTGGGTGTTCTCACTGCCGCGATCCAGGTTTGATTCCCGTTCCATTCAATGCTGAGCAAACGACGTCAGCGATGTCAGTAAAACCTCGGTATAATGCGAACCCCAAACTCTGACTTAAATCCCCAAATTTTAATTCCCATAACATTCATAATATTCTACTCGTTGCATTTTTTAACTGATACTAAACTTTGTGTAGTCTTTTGATGTGCTTTTTGCGGGTAAAACTGATTGTTAATAAAAGTTGTATTTATCTTTTTCTGCCATGTAGCCATCTGAAGAATTATTGATATCCTTCAGCTCAGACAGTTTAGCGACAATGGAAGAGAATGGGAACGAAGGGGTGGTGGAAGCTGTGGAAGCTTTGACATCTATGAGGTATTTCCTTGTTTCTTTTTTTTTTAAAGTAGATTTTTATGGTTCCATCCATTAAAAGTGTATTCTATATTATGATTCCAAAATAAAATAATTATTTCCTTCTTCTGAGAGCTGTTTTATCCAAAATTTTGGAGGCAAGACGGTGTGCAGTATACAAATATGCGATTCTAGACCAATTACAATTTCATACATGGATCATGTTCGAAACAATGTCTTTAAAGGGACATTTTGTATAATTCAGCGCTTCCTAGTGGTTAAACAAGCTTAATTCAATCAAAAAGGCTTGAACCTGAACTGGTTGCCAGCCAGTTGCAGGGCACACAGGGACAGACAACTCAATCGCTCATGCATGTTTTTGGAATGTGGGAGTAAACCGGAGTGCTTGGAGTAAACCCACGCAAGCACGGGGAGAACATGTAAACTCCACACAGGAAGGTTCGATCCTATGACCTCAAAACTGTGCCACACACACGCTAACCACTGTGCTGCTGTGCTGCCTAAACAGTTATATATATACATGCATTTTTAAAATACTCAGGTCGAGAAATTCACGTTTATTTTACTTAAAATCAGGCTCTTCGAGAAAGAGGCATCATGATTGTCTGCCATCTTGCTGCTACAGTTACCCCCCAAAAACTAAAAACCTTGTGAAAGGCTGAGCAAATGGGAAAAACGGTGCAGTTTTGCCACTTTGAGTCTTTATAGTTTGTATTGTTCCTTGTGCTTTGCAGCTACTGGTTGCACGACACGATACAGCCACATCTAGTGGTCAAATATTACACAGTGTCTCTTGAAGAATCTATGAAAACTGGCAAAGTTTAACTTTGATAACGCAATTAGAACATGACACAGGTGAGCAGATTATAATTAAAAAATAGAAATAATTGAAAATTGTCCAAATTAATAAGAATTAAAGGGTTTGAAGAGGCCTTGAACAAAATTATATTTAAAAAAAAGTTAAAGCTAAGGTACAATTTTTAAAATAATATTTTGTCTGTGCCCACACTATTCTAATAATGGTATCCTGATTAATGTTGTCAAAGAAAGGCAGGGAAATAAAAAAAATTGCTAATATTAAGATGGTTAGTATATTGAACCTAAACTTGTATGTCTTTCTGTGGTCCAGCTTTAGCTCATCTAAATGTGTGTGTGTGTGTGTGTTTTTGTCCTCCTTTACTTGTTAGTCTTTGCCAATTTTAAGTTTGTCTTTTCGGGACTAAAAAAAGATTTTTGTTTCATTATTTTATCTTTGCACTGTAGCATTGAAGCCGGTGGGAACTCTGGAGCCAAACTCTGTGGCGAGCAAAATAAAACACATACGGTAAGTGGATGTCATGAATAACAGTCGACGTACTGTATGGATGAGTTTTGTTCATTGATCTTTAATCTGAAGGACCTATCAGTACTAAGAACATACAAACCAGTTTGTTTCCTATTATAAGGTAATGTGATGCTAGAGCGTAATAATCACCAGTGAATAAAGACTGATGTTACAGGAAACGGCCTTCAGGATTTTTTGTGATTCTGAACCTAACAACAATTAATGGCTGAAATGTGATCGGTTATATGCTTAGCTATGAGAGCACACATCTGGATGCGGCACGACCAGGGAAAAGCAATGAAATAAAGCTGACAATTTGGAATTATTTAATAAGTATTGATTGACAAACTATAATTAGGATCACATAATTAATATATTTTTTAGGCCATGAGAGAAGGCCTTGCCCTCACGACCCACCACTGAGTTGTGATAAATGCTGTGTCTGATTATACAATGCACCCTAGGACTCAGCATTTGCCATTAGGGATGGCGATCTAGCGGACGAGATCACTGAGCTTGAAGCCCAGTCAGATGAACATGGATCTGGATCACCGCAACATGAGGTACTACTATATTCGAACCAATTACTGAACATGCATCTGGGAGACAAAATGTCCTTTGGTCTTGCATTTGAGATTGGATCATTTTGCCTATTATTGTTGTATTTTCAAGGTTTTAGGAGTGGTGAACGACACAGGTGATTCAGTGAGTGAATCGAGTGAAACAGATTCTAATAGCAAGAGGTTGGTACTTTGAAATTCTTCAAAATAAATATGTATATATATATATATATATATATATATATATATATATATATATATGTATATATGTATATATATATATATATATATGTATATATGTATATGTATATATGTATATATATATATATATATGTATATATGTATTTATGTATTTATGTATTTAAATATATATACTGTACATCATTTTTTTTTTAATTTACTCGTCAAAACTCCTGAATTATCCACTGTTTCCATTCCTACTTACAGCCATTCCGATTCTTCAATTGAAGTTGCCAGTGATGGAGTGGCTCAGAGGGCCAAAGTTAAAGAAAAAAGCAATGAACTTGCAAAAGGGAGTGCGGTGAGTATATGCTTAGGCATAATGATGTGGTATGGCCATTTTGGAGGGTAAAGTGTGGAGCAGAGTGGCGTCATGCACAAGCTTGACACCGCAGTTAAACTCCAGACCTGTGGTAGCTGTATTGAGTAAAATGCATACTGTCCTTAATTCACTTTTAACAAACATGAATCGCGGACAGGAAAAAAAACTGCATCTCATATTTATAGGTTGTGTTAATTCATCGATGTCAATAACAAAGCCATTTTCTACCAGAAAATACTGGCAGGGAGCCAGAAAGAAGAAGTGATACTTCAATCGAATCAGAAGACGAAAATTAATCCACACCAGGAGCACTTGTGTAAAGAGGAAGATGATTTAGAGCAATTGAGGCATGAACAAGAGATAAGGATTTGTCAAAAAAAAGAGGAACTGGTTAAACAAGAAAAGGAGGAGTTAATGCAATTGATGAAGGAGAAAGAGACCAGAATCTCAAGACAGAAGATAAAGCTGAGAAGAGAAGAAGAGGAAAGATTGGAACAATTGAAACGTGCAAAGGAGATGAGACTTCATCGTCGCTGGGAGGAACTAAGAAAGGAGGAGGAGCAGTGGGCAAAGAGCGAAATGGACGACAGAAAGTTTTCTGACCAGTCATTGAGAGCGAAGCAAATGGAGATTCAGTTCTGGATAGAAGAAGAGGAGGAAGCAGAGCAGATGATCAGAGAGAAGGCTATTAAAATATCACGAGAAAAAGAGAAGCTGAAGAAGGAAGAAGAGGAGGAGATAGCTCAACTGAAGAAGGAGCTTGAGAGCCGAATCCTTCGCTTCACCCAAGATCTGAAGATTGAGGAAGAGGAGGAAGTGAAGCTATTGGAGCAGGAAAAAGAGAAGCGAGTGCAGCTCCGCCTGGTGGAGCTCCAGCAAGAAGAGGACGAGGAGGCCGAGATGTTGAAGAAAGAGAAGGAGAGGCGGTTTAATGTCAACCAGGAACAACAGATTAGAGAAAAGGAAGCGGAGGAAGGAATGTTTAAAAAACAAATTGAAACCGCCAAACGCCTTCTTGAAGAGGAGCTTCGCAGAGAAGAGGACGAGGCCTGGCAAATGAAAAGGGAAAGAATCCAACTATCACACTCACGACAACAAAAAGATCTTAAAAGACACGAAGAGATAGAAAAGCAACTGGCAAGAGAGAAAAGAATCCGGCAACACCAAGAAGAACTGAAAAAGGAAGAAGAGGAGAATGAGCGATTGAGAAGGGAAAAGGAATTAAGGAATGCTCGCCTAATGGACCAACTGAGTAGAGAGGTGGAGCAGGAGATGGCAAACCTGAGGAGGAGCAAAGAGCTGAGAATCCGGCAATATCGGGACGAGTTGAGGAAAGAAGAAAAGGATGAGGTAGAATCTTTTCAGAAAGTACAAAGGAAAAGAATTTATCTTCAGCAGGAAGCACTTAGAAGAGAAGAAGGAAAAGAAGTGGACCAGTTACAGAGGGAACGGCAAAGGAGAATGCTTGTCTGCCAGGCGGAAGAAAGAAGAAGAGAAGTGACTGAGACAGAAAAACTAGGAAGGGAAATGACACTTCGTCACCCACTAAATGACAAAAGACAACCTTCAGCGGAAAAAAATCTCTGGGAGTTTGGCAGTATGGAAAACGCTAAAGAATGGTTGAAGTCTTGCTCAAAGAAACTGTTGCCGATTAAGTTTACGAAAGAGAAGGCGAACTCATGGCCATGCAGGAGGGCGCACAGCTCTAGACAGGATGCCAGAGGTCTGTTTCGGTCAGAAATTGAGACACCAGCTACAGATGATGAGATAGGGCTCTCCTCACTCGATGAGGACTCTACCAGCATGACGGATCAAACTCGGTCAGAGGACGAGGACAAGCTTGAGCGACCGAGAATGGAAAAGGAAAGCCTGTGGGGCAGCGAAGACGATGAATTCAACGACTCAATGCGGCTAGATGTAACGCATCTCAGACAGGAGCTAAGCAGTGAAGATGATGAAGAGGTTAATTTGTCCAATCGAGAAAGGCAACAAAGAATTCACCTTTGCATGGAAGAGCTGAAAAAAGAGGAAGAAGAGGAGGTGGAGCAGTTGCAAAGAGAAAGGGAGAAAAGAATGCACGATTTTGAGGAGGACCTCCGGAGAAACGAAGAACTTGAAGCAGACCATTTAAAAAGGGCAAAGGAACAGAGAATATCCCTTCTACAGGAGGTACTATATGCAGAAGAGGAAAGGGAGGCAGAGAGGTTAAAGATGGACATGGACAAGCGAATGAGTCTTCTCCACAAGGAGCTGCAGAAGGAGGAAGAGGACGAGCGCTTAAAGTGGGAAAACGAGAGAACAGTGTTGCTCCAGCAAGAGGAACAAACTAAACACAAAGAAGAGGAGTACTTTAAGCGGGAGAGGCAAAGTAGAACGTGGCGCAGCCAGGAAACTTTGAGGAAAGAGGAAGAAGAAGAGCTCAAACAGTTGAGAAGGGAGAAGGAGAAGCGAATACAACACTGTCGAAAGGAGTTGAAGCGAGAGGAAGCCGAGCAAGCAAAACGGCTGAAAATTGAAAAGCAAAGGAGGATGGCTCGCCTCCAGGAGAAGATGAAGAGAGAAACCGATGAGGCGATATGCAAATTGAAGGCCGAGAAGCAGAAGAGAATGCGTCTCCGGCAAATAGACCTGTGGGGAGAAGAAGAGGAGAGGAAACTGAAAACCGAATACAAGGAAAGACTGAGGTAGGATCACCATTTAAATTGAACTTTTAACTCTTTACTACAAAAATGCATCAGTAACCAATTGAAAGCCTTGCACTAGAGAGAGAAAACACAACGTTATTAGAACACATACAACACACATACAAACTCTCCCAAACCCGAAACTTTGTTAGAAGAATGGAATGTGAGAGGAAAAGACATCTTTTGACGTTGGAGGAGCATGCTTCTGAACACCAAGTGAAATCGTAAAACCACACACTTATTGAGCACTATAGAAATATAAACATATAAAGATATAAGAAGAATATAAAAGTATACATTGGATATAAGACTATAGAATATATTATAAAAGGCACATATAGACCATAATTTCCCTTACAACCATTGTATTAATTAGGGTGTGACAGGCACTCGTGTATAACACGCACCCTTAATTTTTTACTTAAAATCGGTATGACATTAAATTTTAATTTTTCTACGCTCAAACTAAGCGCTGTAAGTGACAAATAGGAATATGCGCGGCCATGATTGAAATAAATTATTGTCAACGAAAACTATGAACACAATCCCAACATGAAATTTACAATGTATTTATTTGCTGTCCTTCAATGTCCGAATTATCATCACATACATCTAACAGTCATTTTCCTCGTTGGTCTTTTTTGCGTTTATTTATATTTTTCAAGACGGCGTACTTTTTTTCTCCATTCTCTAACATTCGTTTTTGGTTGGTTGGTTGAGGTGATCATTCTGACATGTTGAAATGATTCTTAACAAAACTGTCTCCATCCCATTCTAAGGACTTTGCAGCAGTGTCTACTTATTAAGAGGAGATACGAAGAGACCTTGTTGAAAAAAATGATGGACCAAAACGAAAACACAACAACATCTGCCTGGATAGAAAGAGAAGAGGAGAAATTCCAACTCAGGTTTGAAACAGAATTTCACACAAACGTTAGAGCAACGGGACAGTGGCTGATATCTTACATAGTTTAGTTGATTGACGCATACATCCCAAACAGGCACACACACTTGGAAGAAATTGCTCTCGAGAAAGAATATTTATTCTTAACTATTTACTAGAATTAGAATTGTCTTAATTGTCATTGATAAAAACGTAGTGAACATTTTTTGCAACAAGAATAGATATGGGACGTAATAACGACTGAAGATAAAAAAAATGTCAAGATAACTAGGCAAACATATTTAAACGATAGTGCCTGGAGACAGGCCCAAGTTGTAGTAATAGTGCAATGACAAATACCGCATCGTAACAATAATGCAAAGAAAAGTAGTGCAATAACATTTAGCAGCAACATAAATTCCCAAATAAGTTGATAAATAAGGTCAGAGTAACCATTTTTCAATGCAACTGGCAAGATTTATAATTTTCACAGTCTTGCGCACTTGTTTAGGGTGGTGACGGTCCTGGTGAAGAAACTTTCCCCTCAGTCCTTGTATTACGAAACATGTAGCACCTACCAGGGGCCATCAGGTCAAAGAGGTGATAGCCAGAGTAAGAAGCGTCCTTTTTAGTGTTGCTGGCTCTGTTGTGGTATTCCAAGCTGGCAATATCCTTCGGACTGGGCAGAAAACAGCCAATACTTTTCTGGGATGTGTTGATTACTCTCAGTATATATAAATTGCTTGCAGAGCCACTGAGCAGTGTGCTAGAGACACAAACTGTTTTCAGTATCATGGTTACCGTTTTTACACCTGGGCCCCATATTTGTTGTGTGTTCAGGCAGGACCGGGAAGCTGCCATAAGAGCCCTTTGTCTTGCTCTTGAAGAAGAACGGGAAGCTGAACATCAAAGACTCAAGGTCCACAGGAGCCAATTCTTTGATCGACTCAAAACAGACTCAGAAGATGAGCTGCGGACGATACTTCAGGAAGGGAGGACAGATATGTCTTTTTTTACAACTCAGGTAGCTGTTGTTTAGATTTGTGTGTACACCCACTTTCCAAACATGGTGTATTGTAGTGGATTAAGGAAACAATGTATTGTTGTTGATGTAAATTTTTACCCTTCTGTTAATTCTGGACTACAAGACGCTACTTTTTTCCTACAATTTAAACACCTCTTTAAATATGGTGCGTTTTTTTCTTTTACTTTCGCGAGGACGATGGTAGCAAGGGTGTGGGCGGCACCTTGGACTTGCGTCGGGCCCTTCCCGTAAATTTCTCCGGCTGCGGTATCCGGGTCTGTTTGCCTTATCTGGCTGTACGTACCCGTCAGGTCGCCTCGACTCTGGGCCTAGCAGATGGCTAAGAACTTGCGTGGACAAGAAATAAAAAATCTCACGTGTAATACAAATATGTATAAAACACAATGCGAGTTGCCCGGAAACATTTTTTTGGAGAGAAATTTGTCCATGTTTTTGCCAACGTTATTCTTATAATACAAAACAGAAGAAAAACTGGAGGTTTCACAACAGCTACTTTATTCAATATTTAGAACGTTCTCACAATATTATAACACCCACAACTGAATTCCTCAATTTATACATCCGAAATGAAGACCAGTGGCCATTATCCATCAAAAACGGCGCACATCTCTCACCGTATCATCAACGTCAATTTTGGGTCATGGAGTTTCACCAGGAACGCTTAAAAACAAATGCAATTTGATCCTTTGCCGAATTCTCATTTTTTTGGGCCCAGTAATATTTATGTGCTCGGTTCTGAAATCGCTATCTTGAATGGTCGCATGATGTGGGAAAAAAAAACATGACCAAGGAAAAATAGAGGGGAGAGGACAACGTTTCAGTTGAAAACGTCACTTTCCAGGTGTAGTCCAGAATTTGTGGTAGTGAACTTTTCAATTCTGTTACAATATATGAAAGACAAACTTTTTTTATCAGCAGGCATGGGACAAGGATCTGGACTTCAGCAGCAATTTCCGCCTTCTTAATGGGATAGGTAATTCTATTTTTCTTGCTACACATAATGTTAACCACGCAAAATAATTACTAAAATGTGCTCTTCTATTTTATTTACCTACAGATTCCCAACATAATATATTTAGCATTTCTAAATCACCTTATCAGATGACCAATACGGCACAGTTCTCCTCATACACGCCAAATAATTCAGAGCCTCCTTTCATGAATACACTACCATCATTGAATACTCCAGGGTCACTGTTCTGTTCTACAAGCGCAGGCGCGACCGTGCCCATTTGCCCTTTTGTTACCACACGCTTGAGAGAAACATACCTCGCAAATTCCCAAACAGGATACTGTGATCAGTTGTGTCTTAATAATTTCAACCAGATCACAGTTAATCGATTCCCAAGAAATAATGCAAAATTTACGCCTTCTTTTTTCATGTGAATGTGTTGTGTTTGGTAGTAAAACCCATGTGCGGACACACTGTTTTATTTGGGAAAAGAGAGGGTTAAAACGAAGGGCGCTCCACACACGGGGTAAGGGAAGAAAATGAACAAAAGCATAGTCCGAACAACTCACGGCTGGAGGAACAACGGCACAGGCGACAAGGAGTGGGATCTTTTCCAGGCAGGAACGACTTGAAGCACAACACTCTTGACAACTAAGATTGTCAGCGCAGTTCATTGATACAAAACCCCTGATGAGCGTCAGGTTTGGATAATGGGCTGAAGGTGTGGTGATTCTTCAGCGCCCCCTGATGAACGATAGCACGCCCGATTACGACGGAATACTTTTTATTATGAATTGACTGTTGATGCAGTGCCTACTATATATCTTCCATAAACTTTTGGTTCCTGTAAGATACCATATAAGTCTGATGTGCACACAAATAGTAAATAAATTTATTTTTTTACAAGTTTCAAGAACCTGATGGTAAGCATTTCTTCGGGGAGCTCAGTGTATGTGATCTAAAATCATTCATTATAGCCTCATCGCTCCTTTGTTTATGTGTGTGTGTGTGGATGTATATCTCCATAATACTGCAGACATTCCCGCGTAACTTCGACTCCAAGCTGATTCAAGCAGAGAGGAAACCCACAGAGGTGAATAGTAGATGTGTCATACATGACTTAATTCGCATCAACTCAGCATTCTGAAACTGAAAACACACCAGACCTGGGGTTGGGACTGAGGTGGTGGGTCTGACAAGCATGTAGTCTTCTGATAGGGCAGCTCATTTTTCTTCATCAGATGTAGTTTTATTAAGGCCATTGACAATGTCACCTTTAATAGGTGCAGTTTTCACTTGCGACAAGAGATCATCACAACGAAAATACAACCATTTTCTATCCGCAGATGCTATAGAATATAAAACTTCTGTCTCAAATATGGCTCGGAGGCTTTGAAATCAGCAACAAATAAAACCTCAGGTCTCCGATTATGATAAAAAGTTCAAACTATCAGACTTTGGATAACAGGTTGCCATAGTAACACATCATGCACAGACATGAGGCTAAAACGACAATCTTCCGGAAAAAAAACTAAAGACTAAAAGAGAAATGAGAATGAAATTAGCATAGGCAGATTCTTTGCCACAAACAGCAGTATCTATCATCTGAGTAATCTTACAGGGGACTATTCTCTCAAATCATGGTCATGGGTGATAGAGCTCAGATGAACATGCAAAAAACCCAGATCATAATCATCGCGTTGTAGGGCCTAACAAGGTAACGTCCCCAAGCACATCCTCCCCTTGACCTAAAAAACTCCCCAAGGCCCCAGTAGCAAAAGGAGCACGCCAATCCCACCCCCGGCAGCAGCAACTGGCCCAGTGCCTGGAGCAACCTCAGCATCCGGCCAGGACATACCTGTCAACCTCCAGGGCTCCATGCCTTTACAAACTTTCGTATTTTCCCTTACAAAATAATCTTACACCATTTTTTTTTAAACGTGTATGTATTTTAACGTGTTATATTGTACATGTGTTTCCTTATATCATATATATTGTTAATTAACATTTTGTTGTGAGATACTGAGTTGCTCGACATGAATGATGTTTACTATAAAAAGAGTTCAAAAATTAAGTAGCTTGGACGTTCACTGTAGAAGGAAAAATACATGCAAATATAATTAAGTAGAATAATACATTTTCTTATTCAAATTATTTATTCATTTTCTGCATTCAATTATTGTTGGTAATATATTGATTAAAGGGAAAACTCCAAACCTGTCTTTTTTCATTTTCTCCTTTTATACGTCCATTTTTTCTTAACTTCTTTATACAACATGATAATTTGTAATATAATGCATCAAGGGCAACACGGCAGCGCAGTGGTTAGCGCATGTGTAGGCACAGTTCCACGGTCTTGGGAACCTCCTGTGTGGGTTCAAATCCAGCTACTGGACTTCCTGTGCGGAGTTTGTCATTGCACTCCGATCAGCGAATTCCCCAAATGTGGGAATCTCGACTGCAAAATTTCTGGTAGTGGGGGACTGCGTACGCGCTTTCCCCTGTTAGATTGTCAAATACAAGTGACTGGACTCTAGACGTGCGTCACCAGTGGGGAAAGGACTCCCATGTGTCTCTCTCTGGGCTGAAAATGCTTCCGTCACAATGCTCCGTAACTGGGCAATAGTGCGTTACCGCAACCTTCGGGAGTAGCGTCCTAATCGCAGCAGAACGTCGTGTGGGAGTGACGTCAGGTTTCCTCCCACATTCCAAAGACATGCATTTCAGGTGGATTGGCCGGTCCAAATGGTCCCTAAGTGTGAATGGGCGAGCGAGTTGTCTGTCCCTGTGTGCCCTGCGATTGGCTGGCAACCAATTCAGGGTGTCCCCTGCCCACTGTCCGATGATTGCTGGGATGGGCTCCAGCACCCCCGCGACCTTACTGAGGATAAGCGGTGCAGCTAATGAGATGAGATAATGCATCAAAGCAAGTGAGCCGTTTGAGAGACGGCTTTCTTTAATGAGTTGAGCCGAAAAAGCCGATTTTCTTAAAAGAGACGGACTTCGTTTCACTACACAACTACCACATGAAATCTGATGTTGAATGATGCTTGATGGGAAATCCCCAGGCGGCAGACGGATGCGCACTGTAGCATCAAACCGCTCGCTTCGTTTGCAACGAAAGAAAATGATACCGAGATAGAGGCTACCGCGGCAAACTCATTTGACTTGATTGATTTGCAGTTTCGTGATAGTCGTGTATACGGGATGGTACCCATGATTGACAAATTTGTTTTTTCCATACAGATTTTCTCGTATGTCGTACACGTCTTAAAATGCATAAAAAACGTACTTTGTACGGCAGAAACATACAGGTTGACAGGTATGCCAGGATCACCTACCACCCCCAGCCTAGCAAGTGTTTACTATTCAATGCTCTTTCTTTGATTAAAAATACAAAAAAACCCAATACATACATAATATTTACCTGCATGCCACAAGGGTTAAAATGAAGCTTCTTTCACCTCTAGGATGCACTAAAATGCACACTATCCCTTTAATACTGCACAATTGGATGCTTTGAAAAAAGATGACGATAGAAGAGTGTCCTGGCGAGGGCGCTGTAGAAGCACAACATTGATTTCCCCTCAAAAAGGTTGGTCACGCTAAATCAACAAGCACGCAGATAATCACGTGAACCCAGGGCGACACTTAGCAACTATATCATTCCACTTCGACCTCTATAAACTTTCAAATCCGCCCGCTTCATTCATTACCCAAACGATGTCCTGGACTCAACTCTGAGACGTGAACATGGAGATGCTAACTAGCCAAATATGCTAGTAGCACAATAACAGCCGCCTGTCTGGATTTGTTGTGTTACTCCGCGTTGGCCAGCAAGGCGTGTTTCGAACGTTATTTGGTGGGGAGAAGGACAACGATACAGCTGTTGTAAGTGCTCGAATGCTACCAGTCGTAGTTTTGTTTTTGTGCAGTGTTTACAATTTCGACAGTCAACCTGTTTACTTGCATTCGTTCGAATGGGGCGGACTTGCACACCCAAATAACACAACGGGTGTCCGCTCGCCCGTACAGTGTTGAGTGACAAAATGATGTCGGGGAGCCTCTGGAAGTCGCGATATAAACACACTTTGGGATCTTGTGGTGGAGTCCTGCTGTGGTTATTTTTGGCCCCGTTGATATGGGGCAGAGCTACTCTGGCAGAGACCAATGTGATCCAAAAAGATGGCGAGTTTGATGTTACCTATAACGACACGGTGACTAGTGGAAATCAGACTATCTATGCCTTCAATCACACCGTCTCCAGAACCAAGGTAGGAGAGCGCTGTACTGATTTTCGAAATATAACGCTGACATTTTGTGCTACGTTTCGCAGACTGAGGGGATCCGTGTATATGTGGACGTACTGCCACAGAACCAGAAGAGTCCAATCCTGTTTGTGGTGCGACAGAAGCAAGCTGTGCTGTCTTTTCAAGTCCCTCTCATCCTCAGAGGCCTGTAAGTCCGTATCCATACCCATCCATTATCTGCACCGCTTATCCTCAGTAGGGTTGCGGGGGTGCTGGAGCCCATCCCAGCTATCTTCGGGTAGTGGGCAGGGGACACCCTGAACTGGTTGCCAGCCAGTGGCAGGGCCCACAGGGACAGACAATTCACTCGCTCATTCACACCTAGGGACAATTTGGACCGGCCGAATAACGGGGAGAACATGCAAACTCCACACTGGAGGTTCGATCTCATGACCTCAGAACTGTGCCGCACACGCACTAACCACTGCGCTGCCACGCTGCCCTTTATCCATCCCATTTATTGTTAAAACCACAGTGGGGTGGAGGGAGAAAACAAAAATAAGATTTATATGTCGAAGTTTTGTCAAATTCCACCATTTCTTTCCCCAAGTGTCCCGGACCAAACCTTTTTGCAGGCATGCATATCCCTTTCTTTTGGAGAAATTCATTGTAGCCTGTTTAAGTCAAAAAGAGTGACCTGCGTGAATTGTGTAGATCCAAGGAAAATGCTTTAGGGGGAGGAGGAGGTGTTTGTGAGATTTCACAAAGAGTGAAACGGGGCTTTGAAAGACATGAAAATCCCTCATCTTCAGGGGAAATTCACCGTTTTCAGGTAAAAAAACGGTGACCTATGAATTATGTAGATCCCAGTCATGTTTATTTGTGTGGCGCTTTATCACAAGAAGTCTCAAAAGGCTGTACAGACTACAGACCTTTATTGCACCATCCACTATATGATGGCAAGTTGAGAAAGATTGAGAAAGGGGCAGCACATGATCTCCCCTTCCAGGATGACCAAGCTGCAATGGGGTCTCAACCAGGTTTTCAAAAACCAAATCAGGTTAAGATTGTGATCACGAATAAGATCATTACCAAGTAAAGCTTTCGTAGTAAGCAATCTAATAGTCAAAAGACCAAGTTTCAAAAATGTTTTGAGGGGATTCGTGAGATTTCACAGAGAGTGAACCGGGTGTTTGACAGGCCTGAAAATCTCTCGCCTTGAGGAGAAATTCACTGTTTCGAAGTTAAAAAAAAAAAAAGGAGGATGTGTATTGTATAGATCCGAGGAGAAAATGTTTTGAGCTGAGGAGGGGGTGCATCAAGAGATTTCTTGGCGTGAATAGGCGTTTAAGGTGGTGCATTTGAGTTAAAATCAGTGTAGTTCGCATTGGCAGGTGTATTGTATTTAATTGTTTGGAAATGCATTAGATTTTATCTCATGGCTCTTCTTTTATCCACGCTATCGGAGAGTAATGTTAGAGAATGGAGAAAACAAAGTCATCCTGAAAGATAAATTAACACAAAAAAGCACAACAAAATCATGGCTGCACGTATACTTTTGTCAATATCAACCCTTAGTTTGAGGTGGGGAAAAAGTCACGAAATTGTATACCTATTTTTGATCAAAAATTAGGGGTGCACGTTATACATAAAAAAATACGGAAATCAATTTTAATTAGCTTAGGGCACTTGCACATGAACAAGGAATGTGTAAAATATTTTGAGTGGGTTTTTGCCAGTCTTTGTGTTTGCAATTAGCAAAGTAACAGTGATACGAATGTGAACTCTCCAGGTACCAAAGGAAATACCTGTACAAGCATATAGGCCGCACGTTATGCCAACCTCCAACACGGGCTGCCTCGGAGATTCAGTACTTCTTTGTGGACGTGTCGACACTTTCGAGCCAAGATACCAACTACCAACTTCGAGTCAGCCGCATTGAAAGCTTCACATTGCAGTAAGTGAAACATTTATGCGTCAGTTCTGTACTGCCAATTGGTTAAACTTGGTTTCACTTTGATTCTAGGACGGCCACGCCATTTAGCTTCACTGCATCCCCCTCCCAACCTCAGGTATAACTTTGGTTAGACTTTTGGGGAAATTGAAACTGAAGTTTCAGCAAGAAAATGCGGGAATATTTAATGTTGCACAATTACAGGAAGTCATGCTAGTGCACGTATGTTGCTCAACTTGTCCCTTTAGGTTTTCTTGTTGGACTTTAGTTTGCTGTTTCTGTCATTATTGTGATTTAGTTTCAGATTTCTAGTGGAGACCACATTTTACATTAATGCTGTAATTATGTTGCTAAAATATTAAAGACTCTTTTCGAATTTCTGAAATATTTGAATTGTTATAATAGATAACAAATTAGTTGTTTTAATATTTGTTCAAAGCACAAGATTACATCAAGTTTCTTATGTCCCGTTTTTAGTATTTCAAGTATGTATTTCCCGAAGGAGTGGACACCGTCATTGTGAAGGTCAGCTCGGACATGAACTTTCCCTGCTCCGTAATGTCCATCCAGGACATTCAGGTACACTTTTTTTTCGACCTTTTCACAACTCTTTAGGGCAGGGGGGGTTAAACTCATTTAGCTCGGGGCCAGATCGTAGAAAAAACATTTTCATGGCTATGAAACAAATGGCATAAAATATGTGCATTAGCCGGAGGGCTTGGGGGTCTTATCAGAGGCTCACAATTAAAAAGAAAATCACGATTCAGGGATGTGATATTTGATTATAAATTGATGATTGTGTTTTTTCCCTCAAATTTGTTCATTTACTATGATTTCATCTCTTGTAGTATTTATCAACCGTGCATTTGTTAAAAATTTAAAGCAAGCAACAATTTAATGCATTTTCACTGTTTACTTAACACAGCGGAAACTCATGCAGACTGGAAAGTGACAAAAAGTAGAATACCAACACTAAATCAAATGATTGATTTAAAAGTCTTTCTGCTTTTTAATTATTTTATGAAAATGTTTACCTGGCTATGGAAACCTTGCCGTTAGATTTTCATACAAAGAAAGAAGCTAAAGCTTCTTTAAACATCTGCAAAGACACCCGGGGGCTCTTTTTTAAGGAAAAATATTTTTCGTATTGCCTTAAACCAGTGGTTCTGGCCCTGGAAGGTGTGAGTCTCCACCAAGAGGTGCAGATGTATTTGTCATTGGGGAACTTTTTTCACAGAATCAAGTGCAATTGCACTTCCACTACACTAGGGGAGCTGTGACGCTCTCTTTGCAGACTGTTATGTTGAACTTTCGTCTCCAAATAGAGTATGAGCCTTGAGTAGTGTGGACACAAAGTGGAACAGACCCTTAAGTGCCCTTATAAAAAATAATCTGGATGAGGATACAGGTGAAGAGATACAGGGTAAAGAAAAGTCTCTTCTCGAGACAAGGAAGTTTGACGTAACGTACTGTAGCCGTTCATTGTGACCACAGTGGTAGAAAGCCCGTAATGCTTGCTATGTTAAAACAATGTTCTGCAGACGGTATGAAGCTGATTAAATTAAGCGCTAACTTCAACACATTGCAGTCTGATCACGCTGATAAGACGCTTTGTTCTTTTCTCTTTCTGCAAAAACATGTGGAATGGCGTATCAAAAACTAATTGAGAGCCACTGCCTCAACAGTGCGTTTGTGGCTTTCATTTAAGTAAAATAACAACAGAATGGGTTTCCTCAATTTTTCTGGTTGATTAATGGTAGTCAGCAAATACAGCTACCCTGGGTGATTTGCGAGTGCCACTTGGCTTTGGCAATATTGAGTGATGTATAGAAAATTGCAATTGCTTGTTTCTCTCTTGCTTCCTCAATTGTCTTACAGACCAATTTTGGCCCACGGGCTATGAGTTTGACAAATGTACTTTATGTTGGCTATGCGTTGTGCCTGCGAAGCCAGTTAAGGGCATTAGGTTGGATCATGGTATTGGCATACATTGGTAACATGATATACAGTACAATACAACACGGATCCATTTGAACTTTTACACTCTTAGGAGTACGTTTTTATCTGGTTTCACTCTTGATTTTGACCATATACAGTAAAAGATCCGTTTTTAGGTAAATTTAATACACGTAATACACTACACCAGATGTATTTATTTTTAAAAGGCCCACTCACACTATTCATTTGGCTGTATTGCATCTAAACACATATGAGTGTTGTGCCCTGACTATATTGTTTACTTCAAGGCAACAATTTTTTGTACATCAAATGTAACAGCCTTGGTAATTCACTCGACTCAATGTCAATGTTTTGATTTGAGTGAGAGTAACCCTCCCCCACCTTTAATTTCATCTCAATCTTTTCAGTCATGTGTCTAAATGATGCTCTTTTGTTCTTATCAGTGCCCTGTCTATGACCTCGACAATAACGTTGCCTTTTTTGGGATGTATCAGACGATGACGAAGAAAGGTGCCATCACAGTACAGGTAGTCCTTCAATTACGTATTCCAAATGTTGATTTTCACCAATTTAGCATTTACCTGAAAGCTACTTTAACCAAGCAAGAATGTATCCCTCAAGTATATGATGCGCTTATCTGGACATGCTAGGTCGCCCAGTAATTCATGAAGTGGATGCCAGCCAATTAGATAGATAGATAGATGGATACTTTATTCATCCTCGTAGGGAAATTCACACTTAGAAGATGTAAACAAAATTGCATCAGTGAATACTTTAGCCTAATCCCGATTTAAAAAAACAGGATTAATGTAAAAGGTATACACTGCAGAATGTGCACATAATAAGTTTAGAAATAATGCAGTAATAAAAAAAATTCTATATAGAATTATTCCACATGCCTATATTTTGCTCATTAAAATATACTTTATTAATTTTGTTTTAGTAAAAAAAAGTAAACGATTCCTGTTCTATACTAAGCTCGTTTCAGTAAAAGGATATACACACCTAGAATTCAAAATGTATGTACTTCAGACAAATATTATAATTTTACAGTTGTTTTCCTATTTTAAATGAAACATTTTGAATGTTATTTTTTGACTGAACTAGAAAAACAAGTTACAACATGTAGTTAAATGGGCAAAATGATCTGCCAGAGAAATATTGTGCAGTGTACCTTGAGCTGAATTACTTGTTACTAGCGTGCTTCATAGAGGCAGTTGCTTAGTTCAAGGCTTCTCAACTGGTCTGACTTTAGGACCCATCACCCCACTGTAATTACCTGCGGTCATCTAAATCAAGTAAAAATGTCCTTCTGGAATCTATTGAATGTAATAACTACGGTTTAAACCAGATTCAGTAGAATATATTCATGCTATTTGAAACAAAATAACTAATAAAACCTAAACAAACTCTAGCAATACTATTCCTTTAAGTGCTTAATAAGGTGCATTTCTAATGAAATCCCCCAAATTTTACTTCAATATAGCCTTAGCCATTTTTAAGAGACTCCACATGCACAAACATGGAATAAAAAAGTGCAAATACAAACATTGCCCTACTTACAGACAATTGTTAATAACCAATAAAACCTAAACAAACTCTAGCAATACTATTCCTTTAAGTGCTTAATAAGGTGCATTTCTAATGAAATCCCCCCAATTTTACTTCAATATAGCTTCAGCCATTTTTAAGAGACTCCACATGCACAAACATGGTATAAAAAAAGTGCAAATACAAACATTGCCCTACTTATAGACAATTGTTAATAACCAATAAAACCTAAACAAACTCTAGCAATACTATTCCTTTAAGTGCTTAATAAGGTGCATTTCTAATGAAATCCCCCAAATTTTACTTCAATATAGCCTTAGCCATTTTTAAGAGACTCCACATGCACAAACATGGAATAAAAAAAGTGCAAATACAAACATTGCCCTACTTACAGACAATTGTTAATAACCAATAAAACCTAAACAAACTCTAGCAATACTATTCCTTTAAATAGAATAGAATAGAATATATCTTTATTGTCATTGTTACAAAATGGGTTAACATATTGTGACAACGAAATTGGGCTAACAAACTCTAGCAATACTATTCCTTTAAGTGCTCAATAAGGTGCATTTCTAATGAAATCCCTCAAATTTTACTTCAATATAGCTTCAGCCATTTTAAGAGGCTCCACATGCACAAACATGGAATGAAAAAAGTGCAAATACAGACGTTGCCCTACTTACAGACAATTGTTTGGAAGTTGAATTTGTTCGTAAGTTGCTTCAGTGCTATATTTTGTATGTGATATTTGTTTAAGGTTTATATAAGTATGTTTTAGGCTTGTATAAGTTACCTGTGTTGTTTTGTACTAAAAAAATAAACATTCAATAAAGGAATATGCTTTATAAAGCTAAATAAAGTTAAGTTTAATTTACTTTTGGATGATTAGCCTCAAGAGTTCCTCATCCGTGGTAGAAAGTTGCCAAAAAAAAGTGATCAAACCATTTTCTCAACCGCATCAAGCTTTCCTATTCCACTTTTATTTCATATGAAAAAGCTCGCCTCTTCTTTTCACTTTACACCAACCATATTGAATAGATGCACGAGATATTAAACATTAAAAATGTTGCACACTGGAGACACAGTATAGTATGTTTACACACAAACTAGCAAGAGGAAGCCGGATTTCTTTTTCGGGGTGGACGCTGGGTGTGCTCTCACAGCACCACACGCCGGTAGCCGCGGAAAGAAGCCCTAAGTAATGTCCTGTGTTCGGAAAAAGGTGCACATAATACAGAATCTAACTTCCAGCAATGTCCAAGTATTTTTCGAGATCCTGAAAATGTTTGTGTCTTCTGTTTTTCGTAAGTCGAATGTTTGTAAATAGGGGGGCGTCTGTACTGGAATGGAAAATTCAACCAAACAATAAACACTGCACTATGGATGGAAAAATTAATTTCTCTTTAGCAGTTATTATCCACAAACTCCAAATAAATTACAAAAATGAGCAATTTTAAATGAATCAAATTCCCCCCAAAAAACAGAAAAACTTGCTCGAATAAAATGAAGTAGTACTTATTTCCACATTAGCAGTAACACTCGTTTGAAAGAATTAAAGGGTCAACTGGGCATGTTTTTTATGATCACAATCTGCTGTTAAGGCGTTTTATTGACCATCAGATATTCTTTTTGCATTATTTTGCCATGGCAAAGGCCCGTTACGCACCGGTTGTGACACACTGGCTAAAGTGAAGTGGATATTTTATTCAGCAAACTAATTCTCCAATTTGTCGTAGGAATATAGTTCCGTAAACGCTATCCCCCACTTTTGATACGTTTTTTTCAAACTTCACGACCTTAACTTTATCTTAGCGCTAACTTGATAGGAATGAAATAGACATTTCCTACACGATTGTAAACCTTCACTAAAATAGGCAAGTATTTTGACAGAATCGTCGCTCTTATGCTCCCCTTGTTCTCCAGAGAAAAGATTTCCCCAGCAACAGTTTCTATGTTGTGGTCGTGGTGAAAACGGAGGACGAGGCCTGCGGCGGTCCGCTGCGTTTCTACCCGCTGCAACCAGATGAGCTAATTGACGCCGGCAACCGTAGCAAAACACTCGACGTTGTGGTCTCCCTTGCTATAAAATGTGAGAAGCTTGAGGGTACTATGTATATGATGTGTACAGTGCTTAAAAATGTTACTTTTAAAATACATTGTTTTTCACTTTAAACAGCGGATGTGTACGTGATGGGCATGCTGTTATGTGTGGGAATTTTTCTCTCCTTCTACCTCGTCACTCTGCTGGTAGCATGTCTGGAAAAGCAGCGGTAAGAATATAAAATATAAAAGGTCCATGCAAAAAAAACAGAAACACCTCATTTGCATCTCGGTTTCGTGCAGAGCCAAGAGGAGAGAGCGCTTGCAGAATATTGATGACACATCACCTGCTGAGACCGGTAAACCAGATCTTATTCAAACAGCCTTTTTAGGAGGACATTGATCAAATGCATTAACGCTACAATCTGTTTTATTCTGTTTCCTGTCTTTTAACGCATTCTAAAGCGTCTTTGCTTGGGAAAAATGGAGAGGGTATATACACACAGTTGATCCTGTCCTTTCTTTGTCAGCATACATTTAAACAGTAGCGTGTATACACGTAGTAACATGCATGCGTTCTTTTAATTTCATTTTTAGGATTTGATCATTATAGCATGTTTCACATAGGACGTTGCTTTGTTTGTTTAATGAATGGAGATATGTTATTACCACAAAACAATAATACACATTGTCCCTTTAAACAAAAGTAAAAATACATCCCTGTCCTAATGGCTCAAAAGGACATTTTATATTATTCAACACTTTCAAGCGGTTAAAAAAAACTAGATAGAAATTACATTTCTGACCCTGCTCGTATTTCATATGCTTAGTTGCACAGTTGGCAAGCTAAGGTCACTTCTTTATAGTTTTGCATTTTGATTTGGTATCAACTACACCAAAAGAAAATTTTTGTTTTTTATTTGCGAATGGCAAATATGCATGAGCGTTATCATGTGTCATCATCTCCAGGCAAAATTGCAGCTTCACCAAATGAATATGGTTCCCTTGGTGAGTTCAACCTTTCTTTGTTTTGCACTCCCTTTTTGGTGGCACTAGAACTGAGTCACTCTGTTTCTATCCAACAGACAGCACAATAAGTTCAGAGGCCATCACCGACAGCGCCCCCTCATTGGACAGCGCTGCTTCAGCTGATAACTACATCGGTACGGTTATGTTGGTACCGAACCACATCTTGTATGTTTGTGGCTTTTTTTATTTAGGGACATTAACTTTGACGAATAATTTGCACTCAATCAGCTGTACAATACAAATGAATGATAACAAATAGTAAGTCTAAAGGATGTAGTCTTTTATTCTGGAATTGAATAGAAGGCATGTGGCATGCTTGGCAACCTTTTCTGATGAAAAGTGCAACGTCTTGTAAACAAAAGCAACTTTTCTTATTTATTAGAGCGACCTGGTTGGAAAAGCCTCGGAAGGAGCAGACAGGAGTCATTGAGCTCCATCGAGGAAGATGACTATGACACACTGGATGACATCAACTCGGACAAAAACATTGTTCGCACCAAGGTAGTGTTACAAAATCAATTTGAAAGTTGGGATTCGACACAAATTTTTGTTGTCTAAACAATCAGTAAGCCTGTATAGTTACGAGTAAGTAGTGTTTTTGAAAGTGTTTTTTGTTATTATTAAAAGGTTTGCTGATTTCAGTATCGCAACTAACCCTTGTACAAAACTTTATATTTTTTCGTACATTTTTAAATTTTATTTAAAGAAAAAAGCTCAGGAAGCTTAAATTTCCCATGCTTGTTTAAATAAGTGCTGATGTTTAAAATGTATATACTGTGTTTTCTGGACTATAGAGCTCACTTAAAAATCAAATGGGCCAGAAGATAGAGAGTGCGCCTTATAACCTGGTGCTCCTTATATAACGCATGTGCTGCTCTCGCTCCCAATTTTCAGAGATTTGGTTGAACTAGACAGCTAGTGAACGGCATTCTGAATAACCAGGTTTTTTGGCTGTTCACTGCTGTTTGTTCAGGGAATGGCCTCGACCACTGCCCTTTGAAGGCTGTCATAAAACTAAAGTACAAAGAAGTGACGTTGGCTTGCTAACGGTACACAAACATTCTGAAATAAGCTAACACATGCTAATACCATGTCACACAAAAGTACTTAAATGAGTACAAAATCCTCCTATAAACAAATACAGTATATCCAGAAAGTCCTCACAATCTGTTCCATACTTACAGACAATATTTGTCCAACACTTCAACAAATTGAGGCTTTTTCACTGAGTGCAGCACCGTGCTTCTGTACTGCTTCAGTCTCTGTGTTTCTGCCTGTTTTCCTTGAGCTTCAAATAGTTGAACTGTAGAGGGTGACTAAGACTACACTTAATTTTTTTATTACAAGACAGAAGAACTCATAATATGGTAGGTAAAATTGGTAATGCAGGCAGCATAGCATCTGAGTGGTTGCATCCGTGGGACATGGGTTCAAATCCAGCTACTAGCCCTCCTGTGTGGAGTTTGCATGTTCTCCCCATCCTTGCAGGGGTTTCCTCCAGGCACTCCGGTTTCCTTCCACATTCCAAAAACACGCATGTCAGGTTAATTGGCCAGTCCAAATTGTCCTAGGTGTGAATAAGCGAGTGAGGTGTCTGTCTCTTTGTGTGCCCTGCGACTGGCTGGCAACCAGTTTAGGGTGTCCCCTGCCCACCGCCTAAAGATGGCTGTGAGAGGCTCCAGCATACCCGTGACATACTGAGGATAAGCAGTGCAGATAATGGAGGGATGGATGGATGGAAATTGGTACGATACACAGTATTTATAGGTGTGCACACGAGGTTTCACGGTATATTTCTGTATTTGAGCAATGATTGTTCAAACGATAATTACCGCTAGCCCAAATTCTAATTGTATTCAACAGGATTCGTGAACAAAAACTGTGTGACATCTATACCACTGTTGTCTAGTAGTAGCAGCGCCCCCCACCGCCGCAATCCGGGTTCGATTACCGTTCGAATGTTTTGCTTTTCTAATCATAATCATTGTGCTATTATATACTGTAAGGGTAGGAAGAGCGTAGCTCTTACTGTTGTATCAATTTCATCCGCCTTATGGTACGGTGTGGTGTATGTATGAAAAAGAGCCGGAAAATGATTATTTTTGGGGAATGCTCCTTATAATTAAGTCTTATAGTGTGGAAAACACGGTAATTTACACTTATACAAAGAGATGCACAAAAGTGCTCTTATTTCCCATTTGAACACTCGTCCCCCCAAAATGTCTAAACGGCACTTCTCATATACTTTTGCTGTCACTTGTGTGTTATATTTTTTGTTGCATGGCTGAGCATTATGATATCCTTCTCCTCTGCCGATGACAGAAATATCTTTGCGTGTCTGACCTGTCGCGTAAGGACAAGAGGGTCCTCAGCAAGAAATATCAAATCTACTTCTGGTGAGAACAAAAACAAGTAAAACAATTTCTTAATTTCAAATTTACTTTATCGTGGTAATGTGTCTTCTGAATATGCCTTCCTATTAGGAACATCGCCACCATTGCTGTTTTCTACGCCCTGCCCGTCGTCCAGCTGGTCATTACATATCAAACGGTAACCTCGAGTAACTTATGCAAAAAAATCCACAATGTATGTTACGTAAAATGTAAACTTTTCTTGGATCAGGTTGTCAATGTTACAGGGAACCAAGATATCTGCTACTACAACTTCATGTGCGCTCACCCTCTTGGAGCTCTCAGGTTTGTAACCGCTCGCACTTGTACTTCTATATTTGTGGCGACGATTGACATTGGAGCTCTGCGCACACAGTGCGTTCAATAACATCCTTAGTAACCTCGGATACGTGATGCTGGGCCTCCTTTTTCTCCTCATCGTCCTCAAGAGGGACATCGTTCACAACCGAGCCTCGTCCTTCAATGAAATCAATGCAGTGGTGAGTTCAAAGACTGGAATAGGATCAACTGTACTGGACCGTACTTTGATAATGCGAGGCATTTTGCCTGACATGAAAAGAAAAAACGTCACATGTTTGTTTTTGTTAAGGCAATATAACACCAGGGTTGGACAAACTGCCATTAAATAACGACGTTTTTTTTTTTTCCCAATAACTGGGTAATCTAATACATTTATCCGCCGTTATAACCAAAGTGGTGCGTTACTTTGGCTACAGAAAGGCAGCAGCGGTGTGCCCCTGACGCCTTTTTTTTTTAGTTGCACAGTTTTCCGCTCTCCTCAGAGTTGTTTACGTCACCTCTTTTCGGATCATTTCACCATTCAAAATAGCGACCACCATTTGGTGAGATAGTGATTACAATTACAGTATTTATTAAGGCCCCATAAGAAAAGGTGAATGAGGGTAAACGTCTCTCTGAGCCGACTACTCACCAATGAACCTCTGGTTCCCTCCTTTTTTCTCTTGTGATTGGTCGATGTAATTTTTCGGGGAATTTGGTGTTCTTGACATTAAATTTGCTAAGAATAAGAGCGCTCGTCTTGGGATCAAGAGATGGCAGGTTTGATTCCCGGCTCCTCCGTGTTATATGTCGAAGTGTCCTTGGGCAAGACACTGAATCCCTAATGCCCCCAATAAGCAGGTCGGCGCCTTGCATGGCCGCTATTGGTGTGTGAGTGTGTGTGTGAATGGGTAAGTGTAAAGCGCTTTGGGAGGTATTCATTGACTTGAAAAGCGCTATATAAATGCATACCATTCACCATTTTATATTTAATCTTTTTTGTAGATTTATATTTTAAATTTACTTCCTGTGTTATTCATTGTTATGGTGCTTATATTGAATTTTAAAATTTATTATTATTTTTTTAATCCTTTTTTTTTCCTTATCGTATTTTTTTCTTTTGTTTCTTACCATTATTGTCGTTTAATTTATTTAAACTCAATGTAGCCCGCAACCC
The DNA here is from genome assembly GCF_059441175.1 of Urocampus carinirostris. Classification (NCBI taxonomy): domain Eukaryota; kingdom Metazoa; phylum Chordata; class Actinopteri; order Syngnathiformes; family Syngnathidae; genus Urocampus; species Urocampus carinirostris. The sequence goes on along the minus strand of NC_142358.1, from coordinate 23,517,884 downwards.
TACTGAGGATAAGCGGTGCAGATGGATGGAAACTCGTAATTTACTGCCGATTTTTGTTTGATTATATTGTTTCATGTTTATATTTGTTGCACTTAAAGACTAGGATAAATCTGTTGCTGGTGAGGTGCAATACATGTTACAAGGTTCTATAATACAACTACCTGTCTGTTCTTTTCTATTCAACTGACTCATACTGCTCAGAAATGTCAATATTTTTTACAGACAACTTTTTTAAAAAGTAACGCAAATACTTACTTTCCCTGGTAACTAGTTACTTTTACTATAGATTAACTCAGTCACTAACCAAGTTACTCTTTGGAAGAAGTGGTGAGTAACTATACCCTAATTACTTTTTAACGTGGAAAACACTTCAAAACACTAGTAGCACTTGTTTTTGTAATCCAGCTTTGGCCAGTAGGTGTCATGGCGTCTCCACAGATCTGTTACATCAGTGGCCCCCAAACTAAGACCCCCCTCCACATTTACTCTAGTCCCCTGAACAATACTGCTCTGCAGCGGTGACAGTGTCAAACTTCCCGCTAGATTACCAGTGATGTAGATGACGGATGATACGGCATTGTGTTTTGTCTCATAATCGCAGGATTTTTGGTCATGGTACCAGAGACGAATGTTTGGTTGTGACATTCACATGTTAAAATTACAATAAATTTGTCACTTACAATGCTTAACATAGAATAGAAGTATATAATTCATTGTCATTGTAACATTGAAAATACACAACAAAATTAACATTAGTCTCTGGTACCGTGACTAAAAATAATGTCATTAATGGGTTAAAATTTACTGCCTTTTAGCAAATCATCCATACTACTGGTGTTCCAGTGCTCTGACAACTAAGCTGATCCTGGGCCTGTTTATACTGTGCATGGCGCAACAGAAAGTTCATGTTCCATCGACTTTTGTCTGTGAAGAACCAACAGTGTGTTTTTTCGTTCAATTTCGTTCAAAAAATGTCATCAATTTTCTGACTTAAGTTTTGTGGAGAATCTAGATCTGTTAATTTATTTTGCATTTATTTATTCATCACACATTTCCTGACCTTCATAGGGCAAAGTTTGGAGACCACTATGTTACAAGCATACATGAATGTGTTACGAAATACGAATTTGGATTGTATTTTCTTTAACATGCATTTCAGGTGAATTGGCCAGTCCAAATTGTCCCTAGGTGTGAATGAGCGAATGAGTTGTCTGTCCCTGTGTGCCCTGTGATTGGCTGGCAACCAGTTCAGGGTGTCCCCTGCCCACTGCCTGGAGATAACTGGGATGGGCTCCAGCCCCCCGCGACCCTAATGAGGATAAGCGGTACGGCTAATGAGATGAGATGAGACAATATGTTTTCCTCTTGTCCATCACGGGTACACTTAAAAGAACTTTAATACTTATATTCTAGATGTGTGGTTGTGTTGATTCCCCCCCCCCCCCATTTAATCTGCCACATTGGGTTTACGTTGCTGTATTTACAAGTGAAAACAACTTAAATGATCACATTAGTTTGTGTCTAAAATGTTAACATCCTGTCCTTTGTCGGAAGCACAGTTGTCGATTTTCTCCAGTTTGCTCCTGAAAAACAACAGAACATAATAATATGGTGAAAGTTCTGGCTCTGGCTGATGAATTTGTGTTTTTCCATCAGGAATGTGGCATCCCAAAACACTTTGGTCTCTTCTATGCTATGGGCACGGCTCTCATGATGGAGGGTTTACTCAGTGCCTGCTACCATGTCTGCCCCAACTACACCAACTTCCAGTTTGGTAACTATACCGGGTTTACTTTTTTCTCCAGTGAAATGAAGTACATGTAATCAAAAATGGATACAATGTCATGAAAAAGTTAAGCTTGTACAAAAATCTTATTTGGATGACACCTGAACATAGTGTTTGTTTTTTTGTCGCCAAGGGATTGAACACAAAGTGCAGAAATAGGCTACGCTGTAGTCAAAATAATGTGTATTTTCTGTCATTCCATTTTACCAGCAGAGCACGGAATCCGTCCGTCTGGACCAGAATGAATTGCAACATTGCAAAAACCTAAATCACACGCTATTGCCAGTTATTTTAGCGATCAATTCACAGTTTTTATAAATAAGTACATTTCTCTATAAAAATATAAGTATGCTTAAAATACTTTCTCATTTTAGATATACTCAATTTGAAAAAAATGCTAAATTGAGTGTATGAATTGAAGTCCAATTGGAATTACTTAAAGGTGGGGTAGATTACAAAAAAACAACAGTAACTAGCCACTAACATTCTAAAATGCCACTATTTACTATGGTTATGTCTTGTTTGCAAAACAAATGATTTCTACAATTTTTTTATTACAACTGATTTTTTTTTAATAATAAATAAATGTTAATTTAAAGGAACATTGTGTATTATTTAGCACTTCCTTGTGTTTGAAAAAAACCTTAATCCATCAAAAAGAAAACAATATTTATTTAATTGAGAAAAAATACATTCAATATTATATAGACATGAATTTTATTAAATATTACAGGGTGCCCGGATCCTTTAAAAAGTCTTAAAAGGCATTTAATTCATTATCCTAAAGATAAGGCCTTCATTGGCATAAAAATGTTTTAAATCCAGTCTCGGAAAGTCTTAAAAATTTAAACAAATTTCCAAGATTCATATTTGTATGTCTAAAAATATTTGGTAAGATTTATCAATTGTCTTTTTTCGACCGTTTTATCAACCGCATCAAGCTTTCTTATTCTACATTCATTTCAAAAGAAAGTGCTTGCCTCTTCTTTATCCTTTACACCAACCATATTGAATGGATGCACTAGATATTAAACAATAAAAATGTCAAGGTCCTTAGTGGTAGCGGCGGAAAGAAGCACTACAGTAATGTCCTGAACTCAGAAAAAGGTGCACACAATACAAAATCTAACTTACAGCAATATTCGGATATTTTTCGACATCCCCAAAAAATGTTCGTATCTACCGTAAGTCGAATGGTCGTAAGTAGGGGAGCGTCTGTAATGTGTATGAGGCGCCATGTACTGTGTGCAAGACATAACTTTTGTGTTTTTTTTTTTTTTTTGTGTTTCAATTGTTAATTTTTGCCAACTTGGCCCTAAATTTATTTTCAGAAGGCATTAAAAAAAGTTGTTAAAAGTCTTGCAATGAACTTGCCTTAACCTGTTGGAACCCTGTAATAGATCTATAAAAAATGAGTAGTTGTGGTAAATGCTACTACCCCAAAAATTCTAAGTCTGAAAATTCTACTTTGTTCATTCCGAAATCTGTTTTTCAATTTTAGTCATCAGTTTGAGTAATATGTGTTGATCAGATCAGTGTAATTTGTTGTGATGTCTTGGCAGACACGTCCTTTATGTATATGATTGCGGGCCTTTGCATGCTGAAGCTGTACCAAAAGAGGCACCCCGACATCAATGCCAGCGCCTACACGGCCTATGCATGCCTGGCTGGAGTCATCTTCTTCTCCGTGCTCGGAGTGGTACGTGCGCTCACCCTCCAGTTGGCAACCCCGATAGAGTAACAAATGTGCATTGGCGGTGTGTGCAGGTTTTCGGGAAAGGGAACACCGTCTTTTGGATCGTTTTCTCAGTCATCCACATATTGGCTACGCTGCTCCTCAGCACACAGCTCTACTACATGGGAAGATGGCGACTCGGTGAGGGTTTACATCCGATTTTTGTGTTTATGATCAAGGGCCACATTTGATTTTCGAATGGATTGATTTTGTCAAATCATTTATTTGTATAGCCCTTGATCACCAAGTCTCAAAGAGTTGCACTGACCTCTGATCTGAAACTTACATGAGGGGAAGGAAAAACTCAAAAATAGTATGAGAAAAATTAGGATGCCTTGAAAAGTGGTCACACATGAGGTAGCCCTCCTTCCAGGATGACCATGCTGCAATAGATGTTGCAAGGACAACAATACACAATCATGATAAAAGAATACCAAAAGTCTGGTTGACCGCTTCCTGTCCCAAAAAAATATTGACTGGGCAGCAGGTTCTGGATGATGGCATACATCAAGTCCAGGTGCCGGTACGATGGCGCGGAATGCATGTACCTTGCACTTCCACTGAGGTAGCAAATTGAATCTCAGAAGGCAAAGCATTCCTCTGCACTGGGGCCTGAATTGAGAAAACGCTCTCATATCTTCAGATTTCTTCTTTGCTCTTGATGTCACAAGTAGACCCGCGTTGTCCGAGCTAAGGCTACGAACTGGATAATGGGGCGCAATTAAAAAGAAAATAAGAGTGGGCAAGTCCTTGCAAACTTTATCAAGAGGACCTTAAAACACATACTTAACTCACAGGAAGCCTGTGCTGGTCCGCTAAAAGTTGAGTAATACAATCAAACCTTCTAGTCCCAAGCAGGATTTTAAATGAATAAAGTTTTTCCAGTAGAAAGTATAATGTTTGTGTTGAAATGAAATGCATAAATGATGTTTATGGAACACTATTTGATATGCGCGTTCCAGATTCTGGCGTCGTGCGCAGGATGGTTTATGTGGTCTACACAGATTGCATTCGACAGTGCACTGGGCCCACCTACATTGTGAGTAACATTTGCCTGGCTTTGTGCGTATCTTGACAAAAATCCCACCTTGGAAGTCAGATTTCTTGAAAACAATTTCAGTAGTTTGAGCAAAAATATTTGAATTTGGATCTATTGGATAAGTGACCATGTGGCGATTTATTCAACTTCAATTACTATTTGGCATGTGTTTTTCTTCCTTGTGTTGATATTTAACCACATTTCTTTACTATAAATCAGGAGTGGATTAAATTTTTGATTGGCGGGCCATATTACGTCTAAAACATTGGCAGAAGTGCCAGACATGGGTGACATTTTTTTAATGTATTTACCTATACAGTCGCCATTCCGATCCCTCATCAATACATTCGGGGAAAAAAGATCATTTTGGCGTATCCAGTGTTTGATATTGTCGCTGCTATATGACATATCTCATTTTTGTAAACCTTCAACTCGTGCGAAATATCGTAAATGACAAATGGAGATACGTATTTTAAGAACAGCAGTGATAAAATCCAGCCATCTGTATGTACTTTTATATTTCATTTTTAATCTATAAATAGATCATTTCATCAAATTGGTTTTGAAACACTCATAATGCTACTACAAATATTTTTAACTTGAAATGGCATTTTCAATACTTGGCAGCACTGCAACTACGGTATAAAGAAATGGTTATTGACGAGATAGTAAAAAAAGATGGTCACTTGACTTGGTTACAAAAAGCAGATCAGCGCCTAAGGGGTGTGGAAACTAAAGGACAGTCCGTAATATGATTGGCCGATAGTGACAATAATGTAAATTGTGCATAACACTCAAAAACACAAACAACTGTGCATCTAACAGAGAGCCAAACTAAGGAACAACTGTTTGCAATATTAATAGTCAATATAGACGCTGCCCTACTTACGAACGAGATTCCAGACGATCGTTCGTAAGTTGAATTTGTTCCTTAGTTGCTTCAGTGCTACCAGCTCGGTAGCGTAGATGGTAGGGCGCCTGCTCTGAGACTGGGTCGCTGGTTCAAGCCTCGGCCGAGTCATACCTAAGACTTACAACATGGGTTCTCATTGCCTCCCTGCTTGGCGCTCAGCATGAAGGGTTGGAATTGGGGGGTTTGGTCACCTAATGACTAAAATGGCTGCGCCCTGTTTGGCTGCGGCTGCATCGGATCGCTACAGTTTAACTGTACGGGTCAGATGTATCAACATTTCGTTCTGTGTGCATTGTTACAAAGAATGACAATAAAAGTAAATTCTATTCTATTCTATATTTTGTATAAGGTTTATATAAGTAACCTGTATTGTTTTGTACTAAAAAATGAACATTATATAAAATAATATGCTCTATAAAGATAAATAAAGTTAAGTTTAACTTACTCTTGGAAATGAGCTTCAAGAGTTAGGTTACTTCCCCCTCTATGGTAGAAAGTTGCAGGGAAAAAAAAAGGTTCCGAGCGTTTTCTCAACCGCATTAAGCTTTCTTATTCCACTTTCATTTCAAAAGGAACGGCTCGCCTCTTCTTCACACTTTGCACAACCATATTGAATGGATGCACAAGATATTAAACAAGAAAAATGTCAAAGTTCTTAGCGTGTTGGAGATACAGTATAGAATGGTTACACACGAACTAGGAAGAGGAAGCAGATTTCTTCTTCAGGGTGGATGCTGGGTGACCTCCCACAGCGCCACCACACGCCGGTAGTGGTGGAAAGAAGTACTACAGTAATGTCCTGTACTCTGAAAAAGGTGCTTAATACAAAATCTTAAGGCCGGGTATATCTTGACATCCCGATAATGTTTGTATCTACCGTTTTTCATAAGTCAAATGTTCATACGTAGGGGAGGGTCTGTACAACAAATCACCTTTGCAGAATAATTTTTTTCACCGTCTTTCTTGCACTATTGTGGGAATCCACAGGAAACCAATTTTGTCACATGTTTTACATAACAAGCTACGCACATGAAATTGTAACTATAGTAGTAGCTACGGTGTTTATTTTCGGACTCTTTTCACACTTAAGGCATTTAATAGTGCAATGATTAATCAGTTGATAAACATCGCTGATTAAAGGCTCAGTACATAATATCTAACGGGAATTGAACCTGGATCGTGGTGACGAGGGCACCGACACATAACCACTAGCCCATTAGTGGTGCAGGTGATTTACAAAAAGGCATCATAGCTCATCTCATTATCACACTATAATTCTACTTACGGCGCCAAAAACACCAATTTGCATAGTGCAGTCTGAAACGGTTTCCACTTCTTCGCTATTGCGTCAATAACCTCTCGGTTTAATATGTAAACATACGTAAAAAGCTTGTAGAGGAATTTTTTGTTTTCTGTTTCTGTCTTTCGCAACATTATTGACCCACAGGTGAAGAAGTGGACAGACTGATTAACTTATCCATTGCACTATGCAAATCAGTGTTTGTGTCACAGTGTGTAAAATAGCGCGATGAGATAAGCTCTGATGCCTTTTCGTTTGTCATCTTTACCAGTAATGGTAAAGAATCAGCGCCTTTACTGCCACAATCCATGTTCGAGTCACGTTGCATACAATGTATTGCAATTATGGCCAGCGACGATTATCGATTGATCAATCATAGCTGGGATACGGAATTATACAGTAAGACCTCTTGATTTAACTCTCACCTTTAAATATTGTTTGCATTTCCAATCTTATGCACCGCATCCTGCGTTATATAAAGCGTGCTGGGTTATAAGCCGCACTCTATAACTTCTGGCCAATTTGGAATTTTTAGCTGCTGGCGAAACTATTTGGCCCCCTTGAAAAATATAAAACTGTAATTTCTTGTGAAGCATCAACAATTAGTGGGACACAATCATGAAGTGGAACACACTTTATTGGATGTTTTAAAAAAAAAAGTTTAACAAATAAAAAACAAAAAAGTGGGTGTGCAAAATTATTCAACCCCATTGAGTTAAATCTTTGTAGGGCCACCTTTTACTGCGATTACAGCTGGAAGTCGCTTGGGGTATGTCTCTGTCGGTTCTGCATATCGAGAAACTGATATTTTTGCCCATTCCTCCTTGCAAAACAGCTCAAAGTCAGTGAGGTTGGATGGAAAATGTTTGTGAACAGCAGTTTTCAGTTCTTTCCACAGATTCTCAATTGGATTGAGGTCTGGACTTTGACTTGGCCATTCTAACACCTTGATATGTTTTTGGTGAACCATTCCATTGTAGCTTTTGCTTTATGTTTTGGATCATTGTCTTGTTGGAAGTCAAATCTCCGTCCCACTCTCAGGTCTTCATCCATCAGGTTTTCTTTCAGTATTGTCCTGTATTTGGCTCCATTCATCTTACCATCAATTTTAACCATTTTCCCTGTACCTGCTGAAGAAAAGCAGGCCCAAACCATGATGCTGCCACCACCATGTTTGACTGTGGGGATGGTATGTTGAGGGTGATGAGCTGTGCTGCTTTTACACCAAGCATAACCTTTTGCATTGTTGAAAAAAAGTTCCATTTTGGTCTCATCTGACCAGACCACCTTCCACATGTTTGGTGTGTCTCCCAGGTGGATTGTGGCAAACTTTAAACAACACTTTTTATGGATATCTTTAAGAAACGGCTTCCTTCTTTCCACTCTTCCATAAAGTTCAGATTTGTGCAGTATACAACTGATTGTTGTCCTATGGACAGATTCTCCCACCTCAGCTGTAGACCTCTGCAGTTCATCCAGAGTGATCATGGGCCTCTTGGCTGCATCTCTGATCAGTTTTCTCCTTGTATGAGCTGAAAGTTTAGGGGGACGGCCTGATCTGGGTAGATTTGCAGTGGTCTGATACTCCTTCCATTTCAACATTATTGCTTGCACGGTGCTCCGTGGGATGTTTAAAGCTTGGAAAATCTTGTGAATCCAAATCCAGCTTTAAACTTCTCCACAACAGTATCTCAGACCTGCCTGGTGTGTTCCTCGTTCCTCATGATGCTCTGTGCGCTTTAAACAGACCTCTGACCACAGTGCTGGTGCATTCATACAGAGACTTGGTTACACACAGGTGGATTCCATTTATCATCGTTAGTCATTTAGATCAACATTGAATCACTCAGAGATCCTCACTGAACTTCTGGACAGTTTGCTGCACTGAAAGTAAAGTGACTGAATAATTTTGCACACCCACTTTTTTGTTTTTTATTTGTTAAAAAAGTTTAAAATATCCAATAAAGTGTGTTCCATTACATGATTGTGTCCCACTTATTGTTGATGCTTCACAAGAAATTACAGTTTTATATCTTGATGTTTGAAGTAGGAAATGTGGCAAAAGGTCACAAAGTTCAAGGGGGCCAAATAGTTTCCCCCCTTTTTGTATCACAGAAAGACAAACATTTTTATTTGCCCGGAGAACAACGATCGATTTCCTTAAGACTAGTCGGATGTCAATCCGCTCATAGAAGTGTCCCGTTTGTGTTCCAAGGACCGTATGGTGCTGCTGGTGATGGGAAACATAGTCAACTGGTCCCTGTGAGTAAAGCGGTACGAGTGGCGCATCCGAAAAGGCAAAAAAACCCTAAAGTAGCGTCTTTGCAGCGCCGCCTACGGACTCATCGAGAGACCCAACGACTTTGCCTCCTACCTGCTGGCCATCGCCATCTGTAATCTTCTACTCTACTTTGCCTTCTACATCATTATGAAGGTGCCGATAGACCACTCGGAATGTCACGGGAGTAGCCACGCTTTCTTAAACTTGGCATTTGTGTGTTGAAGTTGCGCAGCGGTGAGAGGATCCAATGTCTGGCCTTGGTGTGTATTCTCTTCACGGCTGTGGTGTGGGGCTTTGCCCTCTACTTCTTCTTCCAGGGCCTCAGCACCTGGCAGGTGGGTGTCAAATGCACTACACACAAAAAATTACATCAACCGCTCATCAAACAAGGAAATAGTTGCACATAAACAGCAATGATAATATGTAAACATGTGCCCGAAGGGAGAAGGTTGAAGCTGAAGGTTTTAACTGCCTACCCCTATTGGATTTTGTTAATGCAAGAAGAACATTTTTACGATCAAAACAAGAAAAGTGAACATAGAAAGGAAATACTATTGAGTCTAACATCCTATAATACGCAAATCACCACCTGGGGCGATAACGTTATGTCCTATGCTTTTGTGACATATTGAAGCAGGCATGTCCAAACTCCAGCCCGGGGCGCATCCCACCAATCTTTATGCTTTAGACCAGGGGTCAGGAACCTTTTTGACCCAAAGAGCCATAAAAGCAAAAAATGTTTTGAAGAGAAATTGAGAGAGCCACATCATGTATTTTCAGACAAAATTGAAAAAACTGCCAATCACGCTATTCTAGACCAAAGCTAATTCTTCAGCACATTTTATTTCACTTTGTGTCATTTGATGATTTAATCAAATGTATGAAATGATAAGGTGTTTTTTCCATGGAATTTGTCCTTAATAATGGTTTTCAAAACAATGTGCATGCAAAGTTCTTTTGTAAAAATGTCACAAATTACTGCAAACGATAAGCATATCGTCATATTCACTTTCGGTGTAGACTGCACTGAGCGAGAGAGAAGGAAGTGCCTTGCGCTGTGTGCAGGGATCCGCCCACCTGTACTGCTCACCCAATCAAAGTCGTTTGCCAGCGTTTTTATTAGTTTAAATGGTTTCTTATCAAACCTCTGCATTAAGTTGCTTCGGCTTTACATGGGTCAAAATCGGGATTAAATCACTTGACTTTGGAACGCCACAGAGAGATGTGCAATAGCTACATTTTATTTTCATATGTACTCATGAAAAGAGCCATATATGGCTCCCGAGCCATAGGTTCCCTACCCCTGTTTTAGAGGATCTGCAAGGAAGAGTGGGCAAAAATTCCTCCTGGCATTTGTGCTAAATGTAGGTCTAAATGTTGTGTAATCTAGAACTCTTGTTGGTGATAGGAATGAGTGGAGAGGTGTTGTGAAAGGATAGTGGGATGTTTGGACGCGTTCTAAGGGATGGGCAAGGCATCTGTGTGATGCGGCAGGGGTAAACCAGTGAAAGCTGTCGGGCCCTGCTGTTGAACAGAAGAATGTGTTGTGTCACCCCAACCCGACTGACATGGCTGCTTTCTTGTTTCCCGTTTCATCTGTTTAGGGATTTGGTTTGGCCATGGTCAAATGTTTTTTGTTTTTCAGCTTCTTCCCTTTTTTCTTTTCTTCGTTTTTGTATGTGTTTGTCTTGCTGTCGGTCACCCCTCTCGAGGGATATGACCAGGGTAGATATAGATTTGTGCTAACCTTGTGGTTAACTACCAGAAATGTCTGACCTTTTTGTCACCAAGCATTAAGTGCTTTTGACTGGCAGGATCAATTACTAATTTCCCTCATTGATATACAAATACATTAAAATATATGATTTAAAGATAGTTTCTGGATTTTCTGCTAGTTGTTTTCTTTCCATTTTATTATTAAAATAATAGAATGATCTTGTTTTCTTTATTGGGCTAACCAACAAAATCGTCAAGGGATGAAATACTCTCGCTGTATATAACCAGTGTCAAGAAAAACAATGTTTTTTATAGCGCTGTTACTCAACGGTAATCTAAAAAAATTTTGCCGTTACGATTCTGTTTCCGTTACTGACAGTCAAAATGCGGTGTTACTTTAAATAAATTAGGACGAGGTGTGTCTGTGTGAACAGATCTTTACTTTCGTGTCATTCGCGAGTAAACCATAACACAACTGTAAAAATAAGGGGACAAACTGCACACGCTCAGTAACAATGGGGCAGTATGGGTAATGGAGTTATTATGTTATTAAGCACATAGCATAACATAAAGAGTGGGATTGGGTAGTCACTTTATATTGTTTTACTGTTGACTTTTGTCATGAACAAAATATTTAAAGTTCATTTACCTTTTTCTACTTGACCAATGGTTCTGGTTGTGAGGGTTTGATTTATTTATTTTACACTGCAGTGGTAAACACACTTTATAATTGTTGAACTGTATTTGTTGTTTGAAAATACTTTAATTACAGTGGCATATGTCTACTTGAGCAGTTGTCTGAATAAAGATTGTAAATAATTCTATAACGTGAAACTCACTTTATATTGTTTTACAGTTGACATGTTGTGAACAGAATACATGAACTACAGTAGCATATGTCTACTTGACCAGTTGTCTCATATTGTGAGGGTTAAATTTATTAAACTCACTTAATATTGTTTAGTGCTGATTGTTATTTTAATGATTTCTTTACTGTTAAGTCGGGTTGCACTTAAAGTATAGGATAAATCCGTTGCTGGTAAATATTACTGAAAATGTCTCTTCTTTTCTAGTGAACCGACTCGGATACTGACTAGAAAATGTCAAATTCTTTGACATACAAATTCTTCTTAAAGTCATGGAAATAGTTACTTTCCCTGCTAACTAGTTACTTCGGCTAGAGTAATTCACTAACTCGGTTACTTTTTGGGGGAAGTAGTGAGTAATAGTAGTAACTAATTCTTTAAATTAACGTGCCCAACACTGCACTGCGTCTGCTTCTTCTATCTGCTTTTATCAGTCATTTAAAGAACTGTATAAGCAAATTCAGCGTATAATAGGACAATGAAATACCCTTCCCCAACCCCCCTCCCTCAATGATACAGGTGGGCAAAAAGTATAATTTTGTGCTTACTGGTCGACCGAATTGTTTCCCATTATGAACGAATGGTTACTGAATTAGCTTCCTGTTGATTTATTGGTTTGGCACAGAAAACCCCAGCGGAATCGCGTGAGCACAACCGCGACTGCATCCTGCTTTCCTTTTTCGACGATCACGACATCTGGCATTTCCTCTCTTCCATCGCCATGTTCGGATCCTTCTTGGCAAGTCCCTTTTTTTCCATAAATTTTCCGCACTATAAGGCGCACCCCTAAAAACGAGTCTTTTGTGGTATTGCCTTCATATATGTGGGGCACTGGAGTTTGGGATGGATGGAATTAAAACATCCGTCAGGACTAGAGTTGCGATAATAATGAAAAAGTACCATTTTTGTGCATTGTCAGTCGAAACATATTGCTGATCACGATCGCAAAAAACGGCTGCAGCGGGAGTCGAACCCGTATCGCTATAGGGGGCGCATTGGATTCTATCCACTACTAGGGATACAGATGACACTCGAAAAGGCATTCGATTTATGTTATTATGGATGTTTTGTCATGCTGGTTTCAAATCAGTAAAGTTGCAATTGTAGCTTGTACGGTCCTTAAAAACATTTTCTGATTAAGGGATGTACAAATAAATTTGACTTTAATCACACTATTTCTTGTCACAGTTCCAGTTTTTGATATTGGGCCAATGCCGAGAGAATATTGTCAGAGGTTTAGGGGACTTCTGAAATACTGTATTGGATTGCTGACTCGCAAAGTATTTACAAAACGCACCATATTCTGAAAAGGATGAAAGAAAGGCATTGTGGGAAGTATTTTGGATGTCCTAAAATATATAATATATAATAAAAAAGCATGGCCTCACATATTGTATACGACAGCTTTTGTCACAATGAGCTAAGAAAAAGCGAACCAAAAAAAAAAACTTTTTAGTCACTTCATTTTCTCATTCCTCTAACATTTGTAACAGGCACTGTGACTAAAAATAGTGGAATAACGAGGGGGGCTGCAGCAACCAATCGATAAAATCAATAAAAATCGATTAATGAACGATCGGTTGTGTCGCCCGATAGGTGTCACTCAGCACGTTTATTGTCGTGACGTTGTAATGTAGTTGGGCTGTTGACGTGACATCATTGTAGTACCACTTTGATCCAGCAGAGGGTGACTCGAGACCACAACAAAATTTTTATGCGACGTCCTCTTTTTGCACTTTAAATTTTTTTTTTACATATTTGCAGGTGTGTAGTGCACTATTTATCTAACTGTCCAGAACTTCAAGATTGGAATTAAGAGGGGGAAATTAAAAATGTGTTTTAAGAGAAAAACGATTATTCTATTATAAAACTTATTGGCTTTCCATTAGTCATCTGTGTCCCGAGAGACCTGGTGGGTAAAATTCGCCGCTCTTACCGTCGCGATCCGGGTTTGATCCCTGTTTGCCACCGTTGTTATGCAATTGTGGTCAGTAATCGCACATGAGCCGAATCATAAGGCGCACATTCAAATTCCTGGCCAATTTGAGGTTTTCCGGTGCGCCTTATAGTCCAGATAATACGGTACTAACGTCAACCGCTCACCGGTTGTGTTCAAATTTCAGGTGCTCCTCACTATGGACGATGACCTGGACCAGGTCCAGAGAGACAAGATCTACGTTTTCTGAACCAGCTAAGCCGTCTTCTCATTTGCCTTATCGTCCTTTTTGGGTCCGTCCAAAAGCAAAACCAGCCAATCGCCTTCAAGCGTCGACTCATCTTGCTGCCATCCAGATTGTTGCGTCGTTGGACTTGACGTTTACGGACGACATTTTACATAACAGAGGCTACTTTTGCTAAAACCGCAGCCTGAATCGATGTGATTATTTTTCACGATGTGTCGAAATCGCTCTAGGACTGGAAAATGAATGTATGCTGTATGGGCTTTTGTCATGTCCTTTCACAATGGCAGCCAGTGTTGAGATTGTGGGCCACAGAGGCCGGCCAAAGCAATTCTATTGACATGATTGGAGTTTGGGGATGTTTTTTTGCACTCGAAAACAGATTACTGAATAAATAAAAGTTCTTTGTCCAACTGGAGTGTCATTAAGCTAAACCATCAAAGAAGGACTGTGACCACAGTGGACGTGCAGCTTTAAATATCGTCACCAAATGGTGACCATGTGCCAATAATATCACAGAAATAAAGTACATAAACCTTACATTTGTCCAAACTATTCCAAGATATTGTTGTGTATACATGATATAAACACTTATAGAAATGTACGGCATTGCCTTGTTAATCCTTCAACATGGACGGAGACGAATTAGAACATTCTATCATCCTGTCAACCTGTGTGTGGCTACTAATGGCAACTAGATCAAAGAGCAGGAAGTGACAGGCTAACACCAGGAAGTTGTATTACCCAGGAATTGTAATATTTCACTATTTTTCAAACTAAAACCGTGAGGACAACACACCAATACTTTTCATTTCTTAGATATGTATTTAGTATTAAACAGTGCTACCAAATACAACAAATCTTCCCTTGTGTACTACGCCAGTATATTACGAAATAAGTATTTATTTTGGAAATTTAAAAAAAGCAATGCTCAGTTTTATATTGACAATGATGATGCAAAACAAATTGACAAAAAAAAAACGATGTACAGTATGTCTTTTTCTGGATTTAAAGGAATATTATATTGTTCTAATCCAGGGGTGCTCATTGTCAAGGTTAAAACTTGAGATTGTTGTATAATGAAGAAGACAACACACTGAGTCGGAGATTTAGGTTGTTGATTGCCCCTTCCATGGGAGGTGCGTGTTTCCAGAATCAGATCAAGGAGAGATCACGCTCCTCCCGTGGCAGAAGGCTCATTTATTGGTAAACACGAGAATGAAAGGACACATCTTATTGGTTTATATGAACACTGGAAACAGATTTGATTGGTTTAGACAGGAATCACATATTAAAATGCAGTGTATAATGATGGTCGGTAGATGGCGTGCGAGTATAATAAATGAGTAATAAGGATAGTGAAACTTTATAAACACAAAGCGTCTGTGTGCCTCTCAAGCAGACTTGAATGTGTGAGACAAACTCTCCCAAAACCGAAACTTTGTAAACAGAATGTGTAAGAAGGAATGTTAGGAGGCTTTGGGAGGCAAAGCCATCTTTTGACCTTGCCTCTGAACACTGAAGGATTTTATACATTTGACTATAAGGGATTTTATACGATTTAATACAAGTTACATTTGAGTGCAATGAAGATTTTCACTGAGTGGGCTGGAGGTCACACCATTCCAAATGCAGAGAATCTTGACTAGGGAATTTTGATAACAGGACTCTGACGGAGGACGGCAGGCGATGTTTGGAGAACAAGGCCCTGATGACGTAGAAACGTTCGGTGTTGTTTTTAGTTTTTCCAGACATCGAGGCGAGGTGGTGGAGCCGTGGAGCCCGCGTGGGGGCTTTTCTGGCACACCCATGGGAGGAGCCGGCACACCAGCTTGCGGAAAACCGTGGGCCGAGGAGAGAAGCGGGGAGATTGAGAGAGGAGGCTTGACAGAGACTCGAGCAACACTAATTCGGCCATATTCAATGGAGTTCACTTAGTTAATTTAATAAATTAAATCTGCCCCCATGTGGAAATGTCCATCTTCTCCATCAAGAAACAGGCGCGTATTGTTAGGTGAATGTAGGAGTGGAGTCAGATAACTAATTTGAACAATTTGGTAAACGATATAATTTAATATTTAATTCCTAACAACACTAAGTGGAATCGTAAAACCACACACTTATTGAGTATACTATAAAAGTAAAGATAAAAGAGTACAAAAGTATAATAGTATACGAGTATAGAAAAATACAAGAGTATAAAAGGCACATTTAGACCATAATTTCTCATACACTTATTGCGTAGATCTTGATCTACTGGAGGATCCAATTAGTACACAGGAAACTATTCAGGGCTCTGACACACTGCCATCTAGTGGTCAAATGTAGCATTTTAGCATTACTGTGTTAGTTATTTCTTTGCAACAAAGGCTGACTTGACACTTTTTTACTATTAAACTGTTTTTTTTTGTTATTTTGTTTCCTGTTGTTTCAAATTTTATGGATAACTACTGTCCGCATTCAATTATACAAAGGATTTTTCTTTCTCAATGAAGACTGCCCACTGCAGTCTGTATGGGACTCATTGACAGCTCGAGGAATAAGTGGGAGGTAGAGGAAGGCAGCTGCCCGTAGGCTGGGGGAAGCCACACAGAGAGCATCTTGCTAGCTCTGGAGTAGGAAGAGAGAGTTTAGCAGGGGACCAGGAGAAGATGGGCAGTGACTGGCCATCACTGCTGGCCCGCCAACTCGAGGGCGTTGTGGTTTAGGGTCGAAACGTCCAGTGGCAGTTGGACACCACCTGAAAAC
The DNA here is from genome assembly GCF_059441175.1 of Urocampus carinirostris. NCBI lineage: Eukaryota > Metazoa > Chordata > Actinopteri > Syngnathiformes > Syngnathidae > Urocampus > Urocampus carinirostris. The sequence goes on along the minus strand of NC_142358.1, from coordinate 23,501,320 downwards.
ATTTTCTCCTGGTTGAAGGCTACTGTCACTTTTTGAGCGACTGCAAAGTTAGCACCGATTAGAAGTGTATGTAATAGATAACTCTTGCTGCTGCTGGACCTTCGTGCTGCTTTTGACACTGTGGACCATAATATCTTACTAGAACGGTTGGAAAAATGGATTGGTCCCTCAGGAACCGTCCTCTTATGGTTCAGATCCTACCTCTCAGATAGGACGTAGTGTGTTAAATATGATGCAATGACATCTGAGCCCTTTAGTGTTACCTGTGGTGTTCCGCAGGGTTCAGTACTTGGCCCCCTTCTTTTCAGCATTTACATGCTTTCATTGGTGTTACTATTCGCAAGTATAAAATCAGTTTCCATTGCTACGCAGATGACACTCAACTATATCTTCCGTTGGAGGAATCTCCCACACTAAACTGTGGAAATTTGGAGGCCTGCCTCATTGAGATAAAAGAGTGGATGTCACTCAATTTCTTGCGCCTTAACTCTGAAAAGACCAAAATGTTAGTTATTGGTCCATCTAAATGCCGTGACTTGTTCTCAAAAACGGCTCTGATTATTGACAAATGTAATATCACCCAGAGTGACTCAGTTAACAATTTAGGTGTCATTTGACCCCGATCTGTCCTTTCAAACACACGTTAAGAATATTACTAGAACAGCTTTCTTCCATCTTCGCAGCATTGCTAAAATTTGTCCTATGGTGTCTCAGTCAGATGCGGAGATTATAATTCACGCGTTTGTTACTTCCCGTCTCCATGACTGTAATGCACTACTCTCCGGTCTCCCGAAATCCAAAATCAAGAGCCTTTAGGGTCCCTTTTCAAGGTTTCTTCATTTTCCTCATGTTGAGGTTTTTGAGTTTTTCCTTGCCCTCATGTAGGTTTTAGACCAGGGGATGGTGTAATAATAATCTGTAAAAATATACTGTGGTTTACAATAACCTGTGCAGCCCTTTGAGACTCTTTGTGATTTAGGGCTATACAAATAAAATTGACTTGACTTGACTAGAGTTACCCAAAAAACTTCTGGCTGAGATAGCATCAAAAGTAGGCTGTACAAAGTATTAATTCAAAGGTGGCCAATACTTTTGCAACACCTACTATCAATGTTTTATCCGTTGGTACTATATAAAATCTTGAAAAAAATGTGGTTTCTTTTCAAGATTGTGTCTCGCATATTATTGATTCAGAGAAAATATTTTGAGTTTTTTAATCTGTAAATTAGAATCTTGAAATATGGCAATATGTTGAAAAGTTCCTGGCGGGACAGTACTTTTGCAAGGCACTGTCCTTGCCTTTTTGGGGCTCCATTTTAACTCCCTGGCACTGCTAGCAGTCTGCTCAAGCTGTGGCTTGGTGGATGGTGGCTCAGCGGCTTGACGGCTGCTGCTCATGGCGTGGCTCTCACGGCGTGCTTGATGGCGACTTTCGCACTCTGTGATTTACAAATTATATTTAATCGAGATATGATTTTTCAAACTTGAGTACACTGTGAATTTAGTTGCTTTGTGAGACCAATCTCTAGAATGCTAAATGGTCTGCATTCATATAGCGCTTTTCAGGTCAATGAAGACCTCCCCCCCTTCACACACACACTCACACACCAATAGGGAGTCAGCCATGTAAGGTGCCTACCTGCTTATTGGGGGCATTAGGGATTCAGTGTCTTGCCCAAGGACACTTCGACATATAACACCGAGGAGCCGGGAATTGAACCTGCGACCTCTTGATCCCAAGTCGAGCTAATTCATCGTCCCCAGTAACTACGAATCGTGACACCCCTATGCCTTTTTTTTCAGTCAATTAGCAGTTAACACTCGAGAGTCATCTTGTAGTGGATTGTTCTGATTTGACCGTAATATCCTAGAACTAGTTGGGTTAAAATCAGAGGTGGGTAGAGACGAGTTAGACAGTGCTAGCCAATTTTTGCTATTTCAACTCATTTTTGTAGGCCTACAAAAACATGGTTCTGTAGCAATATCGGCATGGAAGATATAAAAGAAAGCTTTTCATTAGAAAAAAATATGTTACCAGCTTTTACCATTGTTTAGTAAACAACAGTTGAACATTGCTAAGAAAACTTCTGAGAAAAACATCAGGGCTTTTTTTTTTTTTACCTCGAATATCTAAACAATGCTTTCCATAAACATAAGGATTTGGCTTGCAAGATAAGATTTTTTTCAAGAACATTGAACTGATACATGAATTTTGGAAGAACTTTTCAGCACTCGATGTTTCAGGCCAGGTGATCGGTGGATTTCGGTCACCATGGCGATCGGGAGATTGTGTTCCTGCGGACGTGCATGTAACGTCATCCCTCTCCGACCAGACGATGGCGATGGGACTTCATCATTTTTTTGGAAAGGAGTGCGCTCTGTTGAAGAGTACTACTATTTGTCCATATCTCGCAACTCTCACCGAACCGCTTCACTACGCTTACTCACCATAAAGGAGCCGCCGGATATAGGAAGTGGCTTTCTCTATGGTTGGACAAAGATATGATCAAAGCCACTCCTGCCATCTAAATGGCAATTTATCATACTAAAAACAATCCCAGAGGCGTAATACTTACCAAAGAGAAGCACCAAACCCTTCATAATCGTTTTTTTTTAAATAAAATAATAAAAATTTCAGAACCAGAACAGATACAGGACCCAATCGCGTGACATTCTCACACAAGCCTTTATTTTACAGGAAATGGGGGGTCATGAACGTTAGGCAGCCGGTCTGGCGTGCAAACACAGGAAGCCAGAGACCGACGAGATCGATAAAAAAATCAGGATAACGAAAAATAAACAGGAGAAACTACACGGGAACAAAAACTGGAGAAGCTCACAAACAGGACAAAAACAGACTGAAACAAAAGTGGAACCCGAAATTAAAGAGGACACAAATAAACGGAAACAATACCGGACTTAACATACCAACAGGAAAAGAGTCAGAACCCACGTCTTGTGGGGCAGAAGTTCGTTTGGGAGATATCACATGAAAACAGAACCGAGTCAGAACCCACGTCTTGTAGGGCAGAAGTTCGTTTGACGGGCTAACCCTGAAGCAAGAGAGCACTGATCTTTATATACACAGAAACTCAATCTCTCAACGAGCCGCTAATGGCACCACACAGGCGGGGCTAATTGGGCACCATGGCAACCGTGACACACATGGGTAGGGCCATATATACACAGAAAGTCAATCTCTCAACGAGCCGCAGCTGGCACCACACAGGCGGAGCTAATTGGGCACCATGGCAACCGTGACACACATGGGCAGGGCCAATTGGGGACCACGGCAACCGTGACACACAAAGGCGGAGCCAATTGCGCACCACGGCAACCGTGACACACACGGGCGCGGCCAATTGGGCACCATGGCCACCATGATAAAAAAGATATTTTTACGTTTTGGCACTAAGGGACAAAGCTTTTTCAAATGTATTTATACGTCATGGCATTGGATGAGTTAATCACAGTAGAAGAAATACAATGCCAAAGCAAAGCCACCAGAGAGCAGTGTCGGCTTTATTTTAAAGAAACATGGCAACAATTACAAGCGTTTACAAGCACTTCACCCAAAATTAAAGCACTTTTTCAACCCTTGAAAACACAATCAAGTTCAAGCATTTTCAAGTTTTCAAGCACCTGTACAGTCCTGTGATATTCAAATGACATATACAATGAGCTTTTGAGAACAAGTGCTCAGCAAAAGAAAGAAATTACAGTTCTTATACGCTAGCTCAGAGGTGTAAAAACGTTTTGAGTTGCATCATGTATCATTTAGCATTAGTGTCAAACCTCAGCTTCGAAGAAATTCAAGTTTTCCAAACTGCCATCCTCATGCGTGCTGTTCTCCTGCAGGACGTCTTGAGATTCTGCTTCCAGATGCTCTAAGTACCAGCTCCTTTGTGGAGCCACATTTTGAACCCTAACAAACAAAACCAAATGAAAACGGACCCGAAACAGTGGCTCTAAAATGGGGATACATTTAAAACCAACCATTAATATTAAAATCATTTGAAATCACTTGGAAATTATGTCATCATTTCAGGAAAATAGAACTAGTGTACAGAAAATGAATAGTTATCTATAAAGGTATTCATATTTATCATGAAACTACCCTGCAAAAAACAATGATAGCTCAGTAGCTCAGGAGGTAGAGCGCTCGTCTTGGGATCAAGGGATCCCAGTTCGATTCCCAGCTCGTCCGTGTTACACGTCAAAGTGTCCTTGGGTAAGACACTGAACCCCTAATACCCCCAATAAGCAGGTTAGCGCCTTACATGGCTGCAAGGCCGCTATTGGGAAATGTGGAGCACATTGTAAAGCGCTTTGGGAAGTCACTGACTTGAAAAGCGCTATATAAATGCAGATCATTTCATTTCATTTCAATAATAATAAATATATCTTGCCGTGCTGGGAAGAAATTGTCAGGAGCTGGCACTTCCCCTTCCCCAAGAGGGCGCCAACCAGGTGGTCTGGAACAAGGCACATCTCCCCACACCTGTTCATCTTTATGCCGGTCAGGTCATCTCCAATTATCACTTTTATTCTTGGGGGTTTTATCCGAGATACTTTATTAGTTTTGTCGTGACTCCATGTCTGTTTCAACTTTGGTTTTGTTATTAAATATCTTTTCAAAGCACACTTGCCTCTGTTCCTACGGCCCTGCATTTGGGTTCACCATAAAAACCTGACAATGACCTGACCAACAAAATACTCAGCAGGAAACTACCACATCCCTGTCCCGGCAGCAAGGAGGATGTCCTGCGGTCACTTAGGTCCCCTGTCATGGAGTTGAGGAAATGGTCTCTAAACTGCCTTCCCGTCCCTGTCGGGGCGGCAGGCAGAATGGGTTCCTGGGCTGCCTTCTGTCCCTGTCATGGCGACGAGAAGAAGGTCCCTGGGCAGCTTCTGGTCCCTCTGGCTGCGACAAGGAGAAGGTTCCTAGACCGCTTCTGGTCCATGTATTGGTGGGTAGATAAAGGTCCCTGGGACAGTTCCGGTCCTTTGTCCCAGAGGCAAAGAAAAAGAACCAGGGCCGCTTCTATTCCTTGTCCCGGCGGCAAGGAGAAAGTCCCTGGGCCAATTCCAGTCCCTGTCCTGGCGGCAAAAAGAAAGTCCCTGGGGTGGTTCCGGTCCTTGTCCTGGAGGCAAAGAAAAAGCACCTGGGCCGCTTCCAGTCCATGTCCCAGTGGCAAAGAGAAAGTCCCTGGGCCACTTACTGTCCCTGTCCTGATGGCAAGAAGAAAGTCCCTGGTATGCTTCCGGTCCTTGTCCGGGAGTCAAGGAAGTCCCTGCGCCCATTCCGGTCCCTGTCCTGGCGGCAAGAAAAAAGTCCCTGGGTCGCTTCTGGTCCTTGTCCCGGCAGCGAGAAGAAGGTCCCTGGGCCAGCGACCACAATAGGTCCCTCAGCCACTTCTGTTCCGTTTCAGCAGCAAGAAACTGGCAGTGAGAAGAAAGTCCCTCGGCCAGCGGACACAAGAAGGTCCCCTGGCTGCTTCTGTTCTCTGTTCTAGCATTAAGAAGCTCCCTGTACCAGCAGTTAAAAGGTCCCTGTTCTGGCGGAGAAGGACTGCCTGCTATAACCTCCGTTGTTGTTGTGTTTTGTTTTTGAGCCGTCTCTCATCCAGACCTTGTCATTCCATTTTTCATTTCCAAATCAGGTTTCTTATTTTCTGTTGCCAACATTAACAATGGTTTAGTTGATTTGTGCGTCTATTACTTTTGTAACTAGGTTTCATTATTGATTTCCATCTTTTTTTAAGCACACTTTTTTCTGTTCCTGCTTCTCTACATTATCGTCCACCTGCTAAATGTAAAAGCAATTCGAATTTCAAAAGTTTTTTTACTAAAATATGGAAATATTGTTTGAATGAGACAATAACTTTTTCCCAATGTAAGGAAAAAAAAATAACAGTACAGTAAGACCTCGGTTATCGCGGTTAATGAGGACCAAAACCACCCGCGATAAGTGAAAAACCGTGAAGTAGCGGCGCACCTTCAAAGAAAAAAAATAAATATATATTTTTTTTAAATTATTTTTTTAGACCCGGTAATGGGGAACAAAACCACCCGAAAAAAGTGAAAATCTGCGAAGTAGCGACGCCTCTTCAAAAAAAAAAGAAACAAAAAGTTAAATCTCATCTCGTTATCTGCACCGCTTATCCTTATTAGGGTCGCGGGGGGCTGGAGCCCATCCCAGCCATCTCCGGGCAGTGGGCAGGGGACACCCTGAACTGGTTGCCAGCCAATCGCAGCTGCAAATCACACTAGTTCTCGCAGCTAGCTGCGTTCTTCATCGACGCACGAGCCGAGTGATCCACCGCTGAGAGTCGTACAGCTGGGCGATTTTACATTCGCCCGGGACGATCGGAGACAAATTCACGACAGGGTTTATACTTGCGCCGCACCGTGGGTGCCGTTCGGTCGCTCCCGCAAGCGAGCCCTTTCGGGCGCGATACGCACGACACCGACACAGTTATGGGGGTCCCGCGCACGTCCGTCGCCTTTCGCCCGCGGACGACCACCTGTCGTCGCGCCGCGCTACTGGGGTCGTCGGACGAGCGGGCTCCCCCCAGTTACGCCCGCTGCCTTTTCTCGCGTCGCGCTGTGCGACGCCGCGTCCGCCGAACTCGCTCCGTCGCGCGGCCCGGGAGTGACCCCCGCCGACTCTGATTTATTTTTAGTTTGAATTTAACATGAATCTTGTTTTTTATTTCTTATTTATTTCTTTTCTTTTTTTTAAATATCCCTACCTGAAAAAGCTGTCCGCTGGTTTGTTACTTGCCTGGACAAATGTTATGCACTAAAACAGGGTGAAGGCCACTGACCTAAGCAATGATGATTTAAGACAAAAACTGTATTATGAAGCAGCATGGGGGGGCAGTGGTTAGCGCGTGTGCGGCACAGTTCTGAGCTCATAAGATCGAAACTTCCTGTGTGTTCTCCCCGTGCTTCCATGGGTTTACTCCGAGCACTCCGGTTTCCTCCCACATTCCAAAAACATGCATGTCAGGTTATTGGCCGGAGTAAATGAGCAAGTGAGTTGTCAGTCTCTGTGTGCCCTGCAACCGGCAGGAATCCAGTTCAGGGTGTCCCCTGCCCATTGCCCAAAGATAACTGGGATGGGCTCCAGCACCCCAGCGACTCTACTGAGGAAAAGCGGTGCAGATAATGGATGGATGGATGGATGGATTTTAAAAAACCTAACACAAACATCAAATTGCTAGGTGTCTTCTGCTTGCTTATTTAATATTGAACACCTGCAAAAGAGATTGCATAAAATCCCAGGCTTGTTTGCTATTTCGACTATGTTTCCTGTAATTCATTATTTTGAACATTATGCACTGTTAACATTATTGCCACTATTGGCCAGAGCGGATCTGCTTTTTGTAGCCAAGTAGATTTAATAAAAATAAAGGGCGCAAGGGAGGACCTTTGAAACAGATTGTAATCTTTGCATCTTGTGAGTTGTCTGTGCAATCCTTTCCTGTTCTTATTGCAAATTGTTTTGAACGTCTTTTCAACTGTAAACTCATCACCGATACATAAAAAATGATAATGCCAAATATGTGTCTTGCTGGCGGCACGGCGGATGGGTGTTCAGCGCGCAGCCCAACGGTGCGGAGGTCCAGGGTTTAAGTCTTGCCATCACTGCCTACCTGTGTGGAGTTTGTATGTTCTGCTCTTGCCTGCGTATGTTTTCCCTGTGCATTCCGACTTCCTCCCACATTTTAAAAACATGCGTGTCAGGTTGATCGGCCGGTCCAAATTGTCCCTAGGTGTGAATGAGCGAGTGAGTTGTCTCGGTGTGCTTTGTGACTGGCTGGCAACCAGTTTTGGGTGTCCCCTGCCCTCTGCCCGAAGATAGCTGGGATGGTCTCCAGGACCCCTGCAGCCCTAGTGAGGCTACAGATCATGGTACAGATCAGGGATGTGTCCTGCTGTGTGAGATGAAAGTTAGTGTTCTTACAGTATAAATAAAGCACAAACTGCCGTTTGCAGCCTTTGGCCTGTTTAGGGTGATGCCAATGCCCATACTATGTCTCTCCCTCTCTCAAAGTACTTGTATTCAACAGAAAAAAGCCTTAAGTGCTGATTGGTGCTGCTCATTTCCCTCAACAACTTTTTTTCATCTTCCACTACTCTTGTTGAAATGTTTGATTATTAATTTTAGTTTGAATAAAGTCCCACACGCCCCGCTGTCTCAAACACAGCACTCCGAAGTAACTACGTCTCCCTTTCCAAAACAAGAGCGCCAGCTGACACTGTGTGTAGCCCCATCAAAATGATGAAACTGATCTTTACTTTTAGAATTCACCTTCAGTGTTCTCTTACGGTAGTCTGAGGTCACTGTATTCGGCACACAGAAATACTAAAACTATTTTCTTATCAACGCGATCAAAATGCCACATCTGTTACATTAAATCAAACCAACCTTTCTTCTTCCAGCATGATGCCAAGTGCCCTAATAGCAGCTTCACGGTCCTTCCTGAACACAAGCACACAACTTTTTACATTTACTCCTTAAGATTGTATTCGTATCAGGAAAGTGTGATACCGTAGACCAGGGGTCGGCAACCTATGACACACAGCTGGCGAAGGGTTGACCAGTGGCACGCGAGCACACGGCAAAATAATAATGATTATACTTTAAAAATGCGCATTTTACCTGAAATTTAGACATTTTCAGTTGCGCGGCGTGTTTGCGGTCGCGCCCCTCCTATTCTGTTTCGTGTGTGAGTGCGTGTCTGCGCCGCGCCTCGCAAAGGAGAGATCCGTGTTTTAACGCAGCCAACAAAACACACGCGCCTGATAAATGAACGATACATGACGGCTCCTCGAGCAAAAACATTGCGTTCTTTCCAGCCAGCGTGGACAGATGACTGGGGCTTTGTGCAAAAAATTACCGTGCTGTTTTGTGCATTATGCCCCGGGAGCGTTGTACCTCACGCATCAAGTGTTAAACGTCATTACTAGACGAAACATGAACATGAATTCAAGGCAGAGACAAGGCGCTGTGTCCAGGTATGCACGCGTGCATGTGTGTGCGCGCGCGCATGCCGTCTGCTTTGCTGCTGTTATTTTAAATATTATACTGCTGTTTTGATATTTTCTGCAACAAGATTTCATTGATGAATGGTATGGTAGCTATCAATAGCACTTGTTTTTTAATTGTAGTTCATTGGAAATGAAGAATGATTGATTCTGGTTAATTCTTGTGGCAAAAAGTTGTAGTCATTGATGGCTACAGGCCTTTCCACTTGTTATTCACATTCATTTTTAGATGATTGATGAACAAGAATAGTGCAAGATAAATTGGCCAGTTATACCAGTGTTTTTCAACCAGTGTGCCGGGGCACACTAGTATGCCGTGAGACCTTGTCTAGTGTGCCGCTGAAATTTGCCCAATTTTCTCTTACCAAAAAATCAGGCCATTATTCAGTATTTTTGCTATTTTCAGACGTGGAACTGTAATAGTCATCCATATCAGTAGGTGGCAGTAGATTTTTATATACTTTTTATGTACTAATTATCTGCTCTTTAGGTAGCACAGTACATTTAATAACTTAATTTGTTTAACAAAGCAGTTTTAGATTGCACTTTAAAAAAATAAAAACATAAAGCACATCATTATTTTTTATTTTAAGTATTATTTTCTCATTTATATACTAATTATCTGCTTATGAGGTAGTACAGTGAAATATTTGACGTAACTTCATTTTCAAACATTTTCGACGGACGGTGTGACTCGAAACTTCTTTATACATAAAGAAGGGTTGATAAACACTGAGTTATACGATTAAAATGTACAGGACTGTTTCAGAAAATTAGAATATTGTGATAAAGTTCTTTATTTTCTGTAATGCAATTAAAAAAACAAAAATGTCATACATTCTGGATTCATTACACATCAACTGAACTATTTCAAGCCTTTTATTGCTTGAATATTGCTGAATTTGGCTTACAGCTGAAGAAAACTCAAAAATCCTATCTCAAAATATTAGAATATCATGAAAAAGTATACAAGTAGGCTATTCAACTAATCACCTGAATCATCTAATTAACTCGAAACACCTTGCGAGGGTTTCCTGAGCCTTAAAAACACTCAGCTTGGTTCAGTAAACTAAATCACAAGTATGGGGAAGACTGCTGATCTGACTGCTGTCCAGAGGACCATCATTGATACCCTCCATCAGGAGGGTAAGACACAAAAAGAAATTTCTCAAAGAGCAGGCTGTTCACAGAGTGCAGTTTCAAAGCATATCCACAAAAAGTCTGTTGGAAGGGAAAAATGTGGCCGGAAACGCTGCACAACCAAGAGAGATGACCGCAGCCTTAACAAAATTGTGAAGAAGAGCCGCTTCCAGAATTTGGGGGAGCTTCAAAGACAGTGGGCTGAAGCTGGAGTCCAGGTATCAAAAGCCACAGTTCACAGACGTGTCCGGGAAATGGGCTACAATAGCCGTATTCCCATGGTCAAGCCACTTCTGAACTCAAGACAACGGAAGAAGCGTCTGACTTAGGCTATGGAGAAGAAGCACTGGACAGTTGCAGAGTGGTCCAAAGTCCTCTTTTCAGACGAAAGCAAGTTTTGCATTTCATTTGGAAGTCAAGGCGCCAGAGTCTGGAGAAAGGCTAGAGAGGAGCAAAATCCAAGTTGCTTGAAATCCAGTGTGAAGTTCCCACAGTCAGCAATGGTTTGGGGAGCCATGTCAGCTGCTGGTGTTGGTCCACTGTGTTTCATCAAGTACAGAGTAAATGCAACTGTGTACCAAGAGATTTTAGAGCACTACATGCTTCCATCTGCTGAAAAGCTCTATGGAGATGAGGATTTCATTTTCCAGCATGATCTGGCACCTGCCCACAGTGCCAAAACCACCAGTAACTGGTGCACTGACCATGGCATCACTGTCCTTGATTGGCCTGCTAATTCCCCTGACCTGAACCCCATCGAGAATTTGTGGGGTATAGTTAAGAAGAAGATGAAAGACACCAGACCTACAAATGCAAATGAGCTGAAGGCCGCTATCGAAGCATCCTGGGCATCAATAACACCTCCGCAATGCCACAGGCTGATTGCCTCCATGCCACGCCGGATTGATGCAGTAATCCGTGCAAAAGGATTCCCAACCAAGTACTGAGTGCATCAATGGACATTTTCAAATGTTTGATTTAGTTTTGCTGTTATGAAATTATTTTTTTTACTTGGTCTGAGGAAGTATTCTAATATTTTGAGATAGGATTTTTGAGTTTTTTTCAGCTGTAAGCCAAAATCAGCAATATTCAAATAATAAAAGGCTTGAAATAGTTCAGTTGATGTGTAATGAATCCAGAATGTATGACATTTTTGTTTTTTTAATTGCATTACAGAAAATAAAGAACTTTATCACAATATTCTAATTTTCTGAGACAGTCCTGTATATCCATGTTGTATATTTGGACTGGTGTAAAATGACAGCTATGTTGGATATTAAAATCTAATTTTGGTGTGGCACACTGATTTACAAGGAAATTTAAAGTGGCACTCCACACCAAAAAGGTTGCTGACCCCTGCCGTAGACTGTATTCAACTCATTCATTTTACATTTTTGAAATGTGTTTTTTTTCTGACCTGATTTTGATTTGCTCCCCTTCTCTCTCCTCCTGGACAGGTTCAGGTTTACGAACGTCCTTCTGGTCAACTGTCGAAAACACTTCCTCATCTCTCCTCTTGACCAACAGGCACTGCCGCAAAGCCCTTAAGACACTTCTTGTGAGTAACCCTGAACAAACAGTGATCACAAATTTTGTAGAACTCACTTTAACTTTTCTTTGTACTCGCTCTTTAGTTTCTTCTCCTCTGTATCTCCCCTCATGTCGATTTGATGACGCATCTTCTTTGCTTTCCTGTTGGCTAACCTCACCAAATGTTCTTTGTCGCTCCACGGATCCAAATGGAAAAGGTCCGTTTTTTTATTCTTCAGCTGCTCCATCTCCTTTTCTTCTCTGATAAGCTCTTCCTGACAAAGATACATCCGTTTTTCCTTTTTCCTCCTCAACCTCTCAACCTCCTCCTCCTCTTCCCGTTTTAACCTCTCCTGTCGGAGACGCATCCTCCTTTCTTTTCCCCTTTTTAACTTGGCGATCTCTTCCTCCTCTTCTCTACTGAGCTCTTCCACACAAAGACGTATCCTTTTTTCTTTCTCCTTTTGTAGGCGTTCCACCTGCTCCTCTTTCTTTAGCTCCTCCAAGAGAAGCTTCATTCGCTTTTCTTTCTCTCTTTTCAACTTTTCTGTTTCTTTCTCCTCTTCCATCTTCAGATTTTCTTGGTGCAACAGCATTCTCCTCTCCTTGTCCTTTTTTAATCTCTCTGCCTCTTCCTCCTCCTCTTTACTCAACGCCTCCAGTCGAAGTCGTGTTCTTTTCTCCTTTTCTATTCTCATGCGCTCTTCCTCTTCCTCCCTAACAAGCTCCATTTGACGGAGTAGTGCTTTCTTCTCCTTCTCATGCCTCAAGCGCTCCTCCTCTTCTTCCCTCCAGAGCTTCTCCTGCAGAAGGCGCGTTCTCTTCTCCTTGTCCCACTTCAGCCGTGCTACCTCGTCTTCCTCCTCTCTTCTCAATTGCTCCTGACGGAGACGTGTTCTCCTCTCCTTCTCGCGTTTTAAAAGTCGTGCTTTTTCGTCTTCCTCATCTCTAAGCTCCCCCTGCCGGTGAAGGATTCTGGTCTCCTTTTCCCTTTTCAACCTTTGCACCTCCACCATTTCCTGCCTCCTAAGCTCCACCTGGCGTAGGTGTCTTCTTTGCTCCTTTTCCTTTTTCAGTCGTTGTATCTTGTCTTCTTCCTCAATCCTCGGATATTCCTGGCCAACTTGTGTTCTTTTCTCTTTCTTACGTTTCTCAGTGTCCTCCTCATTGTCGATACTGGATTTTCCTTGCAAAGGCCTGTGTGTGACTTCAAGACCTTCTGATACCTTGTCCTCTTTCAGCCCTATTTGTAGTGCACCTGCACTCTTCTCCACGTTATCAATCTGACTTGTCTCTTCAGACACTGTCTGGTTCTCTGACATTGGACTCTCTCTGTTCTCGCTTTTAAAGTCTTCCTCTTCCGGCCACATCTTCTCAGGGAGAAGGGAACTTGTGTGTGACTCTACGCTGTCCTGCTTCTGTACCTTCTCTTGAAAAAGGGGAGCTTTCCAGCATTTCTCTTTCTCCAACTCCTCTAAGTCATCTTTCTGTTCATCTCCCCTAAGCTGTTCATCTGATAAAATAATTTCCTTTTGCAACCTTATTATTTCAGATTTTTTGTTTGACTGACACTCATTTTTGTTTGTGGTTGATTCTGCATTCTCCTGGTGTGCCCTCTTGGCCTTCTCCTTCTGCTGGCGCAGACGCAATCGCGCCTCCGTTCCACTCCTCATCCTGTCCACATTTCCTTCCCTGTCTCTCCGGAGCCTTTCCTGAGGGGTGCGCATCTTCTTCATTTTGTCCCTCTTTGGCCCATCCTCTTCATCCCTCTCTCTTTTCATCTCATTCCTCTTCAAGTGCATTCGTGCCTCCTTTTCTCTTCTCAAAAGCTGCATCTCTGCTTCTTCCTCATTCTGCAACTCCTCTTGGCAGAGACTTATTCTCCTTTCTTTTTCCCTCTTCATACTTTGAATCTCTTCCTCCTCATCTCTTCTCAGTTTTTCGCGGTAAGTACTGATACTCATCTCCTTCCTCTTCTCCAAATATTTTGCATCAACTTCTTCCTCTCGTCTAAGTTGCTCCCGTAAGGCGCTTATTCTGCTTTCCATCTCGGTCTTTAATAGCATTTCCTTTTCCCGCGTCAACTGCACGACCACCTCCGCCTCATTTCTTTTCAGTTCTTGCAGGTGAAGCTGTGTTTTACTCTCCTCAGCTTCCAGTGGCTCTTCTGTCTCTTCTTTTTCTGTTTTTAATGACTCTTGACGGAGGTGTATTTGTATCTCTTTTTCTTTTTTCAAAGATTCAAACTCCTCATTCAACTCCATTCTAAGTTTTTCTTGGTAGGACCTCACTTCTGCTTCCTTTATTTTCTTCAAATGCTCCAACTCCTCTTCTGTCTCTTTCATCAGCTCCTGCTGTAGTAGACGCATTCGCCTCTCTTGATCAGTTTTCAGACATCCTACCTCCAGTTCTTTCCCTCTCCTCATCTCTTCCTGAATCATGTTCATTTTGGCCTCAATTGGGGTCTTGAACCGCTTCAACTCTACTTCTTCCTCGTGCCCGAGTCTCTGCAGGCGAAGAACCGTTCTCGTCTCTATTTCTTTCCTGTTTTCACAATCTTCATCCTTGCGCTTCTCCACCTCATGTTCCTCACTCTTCAGCTCCTCTTGACTGTGACGCATTCTCATTTCTGTATCCTGCTTGAAGCGCTCCACATCTTCATCCTCCGCCTTATGCAACTCCTCCCAGTTAACATGCTTGGCAACTTTTTCAGCCTTCATGGCCTCCTCTTCCTCCTTTCTCTGCTTCTCCCTGTAGCGATGTATCCTGGCCTCTTTATCTGCCTTCATTTGTTTCAACTCTGCCACTTCTTCTTTTTTCAGCTTAACCAAGTGAAGGCGCACCTTTAGCTCCTTCTCTGACTTCAACATCTTTACCTCGTTTTCTTCCTTTTTCCTGAGAGCCTCCTCACAGTGACGCATTCTTGTCTCCATCTCAGATGTCAATCTACACATCTCCCTTTTCAATTCTTCCACCTCTTTCTTTTTAGCCTCTTTTGCCTGTGTACGCCAGACTGACATTCTAGCCTCCATCTCCGTTTTTAGCTCCTCTGCCTCTTTTTTTTCCTCAACCCTTAGTTTTTCTTGATATAGTTCAATATTTTCCTTTGTCTTGTTTTTCAGTTGCTCAAACTCTTTCTCCTCCTCGATGGTGAGCCTTTCACGATGGTCACATATTCTTGCCTTATTCTCACACATCAAATGCTCTTTCACTTTTTCTTCCTCTATCTTTACCTCATCCCGGAAAAGCTGAATTCTCATCTCAGCTTCAGCTTTCAATTGTCTAACCTCCTCCTCCTCCTTGATTTTTTGCTCCTCCCGGCACAAGACCATTCTCTTTTCTGCTTGGGCTCTTAACTGCGCCAATTCCTCTTCTTTTTCTTTCTCCAACTTTCTCTTGGAGAGGTTAAACTCCCTCAGTATTCTGCTTTCCTCTTTCTTCAACTCCTGACATTGGGCCTCCTCTTCCCTCTGGAGTTCATGTTGGTGACGCTGCATTCTTGCCTCCCTTTCTCTCTTTAATTTCTTCACATGCTCCTCTTCCTCTTGAACTAACCTAGACTGTTTCTTTTGTTTCAATTCTCGTAACTCCTCATTTTCTTGTCCCATGAGCTCTTCCAAATATAGAGCGATTCTTTGTTTCTTCTCCTCACTCAATAACTCTGCCTGGTAAAGTTCCATTTTTTCCTTCTTTTTGGTATTCAGTAGCTCAATCTCTTCCGCTTCCTCTCTTTTGAGCCTTTCCCGGTGTTCACATATTCTTGTCTCCATCCCACGTAAAAACTGCTCTTTCTCCTTTATAAACTCTTTATGACAAAGTTGTATTCTCATCTCAACTTCACCTTTCAATCGTTTTACCTCTTCCTCTTCTTTTTTTTTCAGCTCCTCCCGGCACGAGACCACTCTTTTTTCCACCTGTGCTCTCAACTGTGCTAGTTCTTCTTCAGCTTTCTTCAACTGCTCCTTGCAGAGGCATATCTCCATCTGAGTTCTGCCCTCCTTTCTCTTTATCTCTTCAAACTGTGCCTCCTCCTCAATTTTCAGCTCTTGCATTCTTGCCTGCCTCTCTGTCTTCAACCTCTTCCTCTCCTCCTCTTCCTCTTGACTTAGTTCTTGGCGATAGAGATTCATTCTGCACTCCTTCTTTTGTTTCAACTCTTGAATCTCCTCATCTTCTTCTCTCTTTAGCTCCTTCAAATGAAGAGCCATTTTCTTTTTCTCTTCTCTTTTTAGTTCCTCCATTGAGAGGGACATTTTTGCCTCTATCTCTGTCTTAAATTGTTCCAATTTTTCCTCTTCCTCCTTTCGTAGCTCCTCTTGGCGTAAGCATATTTGTTTATCCCTTTTACTCTTTAACTGTTCAACCTCGTCCTCTTTCTCTTGTATAACATTCTTTTGAAAATGACGCAATTTGGTCTCTTTTTCCTTTTTGTAGTTATTTGCTTCCATCTCCTCCAGCTCCCTCTGCTCTTGATGGAGATTTTTCCTCATCTCTTTCTCTCTCTTGATTTGTTCTATTTCTGCATCGCCCTCTTTTTTCAAAAAGTCAATTCTTTTTTCCTTTTCTCTCATTAGTTTTTCAACTTCACACTCGTACTCTTTCCGCAGTTTCTCTAGGTAGATCTGTTGTCTTAATTCTTTGTCTTTTTTCAACTGCTCAAGTTGATTTTCCCTCTCTTTCTCCTCATTGCTGAGCTTCTCCTGCCAGGTATGTCTTCTTTTGTCTATTTCCTTTTTAAACTGGTTCTTCTGTTCCTCTTCTTCCACACTTAATTGTTTCTGGTAAAGAGATATTCTGGTTTCCATCTCTCTTTTTAAGCGCTCTTTCTCCTCTGCTTCTTTCTTTTTTAGCTTTATCTGAAGGGGGTGAATTCTTCTTTCAATTTCTTCATTTAAGTGATTAGTGTCTTGCATTCTCTCGTTCTTCAACAACCCAGCCTCCTCCTCCTCCCCCCGCACGTGTCTCTCATTGAGTTGTTGTCCTTCCTCAGTCAAACACAAAACCACTTCCTTTATAAGGTCTTTCTGAGGGGAATGAATTCCTTTCTCCATTTCAGTTTTCACTGGCATCCCATCCCCTAATTCTTCTCTCTGCAGAACTGTTTGAAAAGTATGCATTTTTGTCTCCTGGCTTGATAAATGATCTATGCCCTCCTGAGTATCGAAATCACCTTCCATGCTAGACAAATCTTTTTCTGCGGTGTTATGAGTGAGATCACCCAGGTCTTTTTCAAGCATGAACTTCTCCTTTCCTCCCTCCTCTTCCTTTAATAGGATTTTAGAGTTGAGGTCTTCTTCCACTGTGGTCTCAATATTTTGAGTACTAAATTCAACAGCATTTAGAGAAGGTTGTGAATCTTCATGAACAATATTCCTAAATAAAAATAAAACCGTATCAATTGGATTTGAAAGGTAAATGCACAAAAGTAAGAAACATTTAATCACCAGTTGGGAATCTAAATTCTACCAGCGATCACACATCTAGTCAAAATACACCTTGCTCTAAACACACCTTGAGGGAACTACTGGCATCTCATTTTTTGTCTCTTCGTTTTCCATGCTATTAACATTTGTTGCCAAAACATGGACATCCAGAAAGTCCCCCGAGAGCTTTAGTTGACATAAAAAATGGTTACATCAAATTTTGAAACGACTCAGATTATTCTGTAGGTCATAATGCAGTACATACTGAACATAGAACATGTACCTGCTGCTGAGATGTTGAATCAGTTATGCTCTTTGTAATCTCCTCTGCTGAATCCATTTGAGTATTACCGGAGCTCTTCCTCTACATACGTAAAGAAAAGTGGAAAGTAAGTAATGGACAGATTCATGGTTTTGTTCTGCAGTTGTTCTTTTTATTTATTTGGTTTTTTTGGAAGTCACTGAAATGGTCACTGAGATATGCCTGGAATTTATTAAGGCTCTGGAAGTTGTGGGCATCCCATCTTTGACACGCCTCTACAACATTGCGTGGACATCGGGGACAGTACCTCTGGACTGGCAGACTGGGGTAATGTTCGGCCTTTTTAAGAAGGGGGACCAGAGAGTGTGTTCCAACTACAAGGAAATTAAACTTCTCAGCCTCCCAGCCGAAGTCTATTTGGGGGCACTGGAGAGGAGGGTCCATCAGGAAGTCGAATCTTGGAATTCAAGAAAAGCAGTGTGGTTGTTGTCCGGGCCATGGAACAGTGAACCAGCTCTAGACACTCTGCAAGGTCTTCAAGTGTTCATGGGAGTTTCCCTATCCAGTCTACATGTGTTTTGTGGACTTGGAGAAGGCATTCGACCGTGGTCCGGAGGGGGGTGCTCCAGGAGTATGGATCCGGGCTGTGCGGTACCTGTATGCACCGTGCCAGAGTGTGGTCCGCATTGCCAGTGGGAGTTGTATTCGCCAAGGCTGCACTTTGTCAAGTTGGCGCAGTGTTCAATTCTAACCATCTGTTGATAACTTTTATGGACAGAATTTCTAGGCGCAACGTTGGCGGGAAGGGGTCCGGTTTGGAAGCCCAGCATTGTATCTGCTTTTTGCAGATGATTTAGTGCTGTTGGCTACTTCAAGGTGTGATCTACAGCTCTAACTGGAGCGGTTTGAAACCAAGTGTGAACCGGCCGGGATGAATATCTGCATTTCTAACTATGAGACCATGGTTCTCAGCCGGAAAAGGGTGGCATGCTCCTTCATGGTTGAGGATGAAATCCTGCCCCAAGTGGAGGAGTTCAAGAATTTCGGGGTCTTGTTCACGCGTGACAGTTGAATGGAACGGGATATCGACAAACGGATCGATGCAGCATCTGCCGTCATGCGTACGCTGTACCAATCCATCAAGGTGAAGGGGGAGCTTAGCCGAAAAGCAAACCTATTGATTTACCAGTCGATCTACTTTCCTACCCTCACATATGGTCATCCCGGATTCACGCAACTGAAATAGGTTTCCTCCGCAAGGTGGCTGGGCTCTCCCTTAAGAGATAAGGTGAGAAGGGAATTGGGAAGGACTCAGTGTAGAGCCGTTGCTCCTCCGCATTGAGAAGAGCCAGTTGAGGTGGCTTGGGCATCTGATAAGGTTGCCTCCTGTAGGCCTCCCTCGTGAAGTGTTCCAGGGATGCCCCACCGGCAGGAGGCCCCAGGGAAAACCCAGGACACGCTCGAGAGACTAAGTCTTTAGGCTGGCCAGGGAACACCTCCGGAACTCTTTATATTGCACACTTTCACTTTCTTTTCCTCTCTCATTTTCCGTCTCACACTCTTTCTCCTTCCTCTTTTTCTCAGTCTATCTCCCTATATATTTTGCTCTCTTTATTTCCCTCACCTTTTCTCTCTCTCTCTTATTGTCTCTTTCCCACTCTTGTTTTCTCCCTCCCTTTCTCTCTCCCTCCCTCTTTTTCTCTTTCCTTTTTCTTTCTTTCAAACCCTTGGTCTACATATTTCTCCCTCTCCCCAGTCTTTATCACCTTTTCTTTCTCATTCTTACTTACTCATTCTTTTTCTCCATCTTTCCTTCCATCTAACCATGCATCCGTCTGTCCATCCATCTGTCATTCTTTCTCCTCTTTTCTTTTGTTTAGTTTTTGTCTTTTCTTTTCTTCCTTTCCTTTTCTTCTGTTTCTTTTCTTACTTCCTTACTGCGAAAGTGCTTTTTCTACCATGGGGCCCCCTGCCTTACTTTTATTTGAACATCCAACAAAATCCTGTAAATCTGTGATAACATCAAACTGCATCTGTTGGCCCCATCTATAATGGCTGACTGTTTAAATTAGGGGATGTGCGTGACGTCACACGAAAGCTATTAATTGGCCAATTTTACACTCACTCTCACGACAATAGATTCAATTGCCGTTTGTGTTTAAGCTAAAATAATTTGAAAAATAAAGCGAAGCCACATCTTTACTAGATAAAACACAAATGTGTGTTGAGAAAGTCCAAATGATATACAGGGACACCTCAATACCCCCCAATAACCACAATAACTGACATAATACTGCATCATATCCAGCAATATAATAAGTACAGGTCATCGGGAATGTGTTTTGAGAGTTACCTTTTTCTTTTCCTTTTTTTTTTCTTTTACTTTCTTCTGGCTCTTCTTCAACACACTAGGCCCTTCACCAGCAAGATCCTGCATATGCTCCTGCACCTGAACCACCATCTTACTACAATGCACTTTTAAAGAGTGCTTCTGGATGTGTGTGTGTAATTGGCAGATGCGAAAGTAGATGTTGCCGTTATCATCTTCCCTGGTAGAATGAAGTCAGAGAGAATGAAGAAGAGAAGGCTACACTGATATGGAGTAGGTCTTTTAAATTTGTTAGTACAGTGCTTAACAAAAAATATTATAAGTATTATAAATCCAGAGAACCAATCCTGCCATATTTAGAAATACATGTGTAAATAAAAACCACCTAAAAATATATGCATTATAAATCAATAAACACATAATCACGTAATACCTAAATGTATGACAAATTCAATGAATTAATTTAGTTATGCATTTTATTTTTTATTTGCTTCAGAATTTATTTTGTCATGTACTTTGTCACAACAAAATGTTATTCAAATAAGAAGACAGCCCAGTTGCTTGAGCCTTTCACCTATTGGCAGAGATTCGGCTACCACACTGATCAGTGAATAGGTGAAAAGCTCAGCCAGTTTGACCCCCTCATTTTAAGAACATTTTGTTGTGACCAAACACACAACAATATACATGCAACAAAATAAATAACAACAATAAATAACTAAATAAAACACCAAAACAAATGACAAAATAAATTATTACATGCATAAATACATAAGCTTCGGACATGATCCTCTCCAGAAACATGTTGAATAAAGTTGGAGAGAGAATTCAGCCTTGTCTCACACCAACTGTAGTTTGAAACCACGCTCCAATGGTATCATTGATAAATACCGCGCTATTGGCATTGGCATACAGATGGTCAATGGTCTGAACTAGTTTATGGCCCATGTCGTACTTACGCATGGTGGCCCATAAAGCGGCTTGCCATACTTTCTCAAATGCCTTCCTGAAATCAACAAAAATGTGATAGAGGTTTCTCTGGTGTTGTGGAAAGTTCACACATAGGATGCACGGATTAAAAATATGTCCTGTGGTGCACCTTCCCTCCCTAAAAACCTGCCAGTTTTTCAGCTAGGATTTTTTTTCCCCTGTGGTTTCAGTCTCTTCAACAGGACATTTAGCATAACTTTACTTGCTTACTTGCATGGCTGTTGAGACTGATGGTTCTGTAGTTGTATCATAGTTGAAGTTTTCCTTTCTTTGGTAGCATAAATACTAGCATTTTTCTCCATGGAGATGGCCACTGTCTTGTTGGCCAGAACTTTCTGCAATCTGTGTCAAGATGTATATAGTTTGCTTACCACAATTTCGTATGAGTTCAGACGGGATCCTGTCAGAGCTTGGAGACTTTCCGTTTTTCATCGAGTTAATTGCTGCCTCTACTTCTCTGAGGATTTGTCACTTCCCCCTGGGTCAGAATTCTTACAGAACCCAGGGTCTCCTGTGTCGTGTGGCATTTTTGTAATTTATTTCGGTATATCATGATTTATTGATCCATTCATTTATTTTTATCGTTAACCTCGTGACAAAAGGGCACGAGTGATTTATTTTTCGGATTTTTTGTTTTATGCATGGGAAGTGTGCAGTTATTCATATGTTTTATGAACTTTTCAATATTGTTATTATTTATATATAATTTAACTTTTGGCATGTGATAATGGCCTTAACTACTTACATAGGCGATATGTGATAATGGCCGTACTATTATTGCATACAATATCATTTTGAAATCCAAAATGTTTTTGTTAATGTTTCCAAAAAAATCATCAGATGTTGTTACGGCCTCTATTGGATGAAAAATTTGTAAACAAGACTATTGCGCGGAAAAATATTTTCAATTATTCGCTAATTAGAAATTGTTTTGACAGACTCATATGTGGTATCGATATTAATTGGTGAGTTACAAAATAAGAATAATTTAGTGAGACTATTGTTTTCAAACTTTTAACAGGTTCTAGCCCTGTTCCTGGAAACCAATTATTGCGAGTAACGCCATTTTCTCACGAGGTTAACAATACGGCATATATTTGTAGGAAGTTATGTATTTATACATTTATTCCAACATGAGGAAGGATTGGTCCTTCATGAGCATGAATTAAATGAAAAATAAGATTTCAATTTTGAGTTTGAAAAAATAATTCCAAAGTTTCTTCAAACAAACACTATCACATACTGTGAGTTAAAAAAACACTCAGTCTTACAATATAACTTAAAAATATACAATCTTTTTGAGGAATTGACTTACCGCTCTAAACATCCTGGACCCAAATTTTCAACAATGGCCTCCTTGGCAAGCCACATAAAATCTAGCTCTCGTTCTGGATCGATGCCTAAATCCCGTGCACACTGCATAATCCCTAAAAACAGACAAACAAAAATATTTTAGAGATAAATGACTGATCTCAGGCAATTTCTTCTTTGTTTTTGGTTAACAGCGTTTGAAATAACGTCCAAATTGTGGAGGAACTACAACTGCAGTTAAAATACGGAGCAGCTGCCAATAACCTAGAGGCTGAGCCTTGCTCCTTTAGGAACAAAGCCAATAAATCCAATAAACACCAGTATAGATTGACAAAGTTCTCATGATTTGATAAATGATCAAATAAATATTTGGTAATGTTGATCAATGTGTTGTGTACCTTCTTTGGAAAGACAAACTTCCCCATCTTTGTGTTCATCGTCAATATGTAGACTATTTGCGCATATCGCAGACAGGTGACTGACAAGGAAAAGGTTTATATTCCGTTAATAGACAACACAATGACAACTTTATCTCCAGTGAAGAGTCAAAATAATGTACGAATCTGATAGTCTTCAATGAGCCAAATATACTGCCTAAGAAAATATTGACACATTTCAGGCTTCAAACTTCAGCTTAAAAAAATCAAAATATTTTCCAAGAATCAACAACAGGTGAAACACAATCGTGAAACGGAGCCAAATATTTAAACATTTTACATTTACAATTAAAAAACGGAAAAGTAGGTGTTCCAAAAATATATATTCAGAAGTTCTCTGGTGACTTCTGGATGATCAAATGTCGACCTAAATTTGTGTAATCAAGTCTCAGTTAATATCAAACAGTGTGAGCATACAACTCTGCAAACCTACCAGGACCTGGCCATCCCTCTAAGAAACGTTGGGCCCAAACAAAGATAAAAGTCATCAGAGAAGCAATCAAAAGGATCACTATCACATTGGACGACCTGCAGGCATATACACCTGAGGTAGGACAATCTGTGCATAAGAAAACCATTATTCATACTCTGTATAAATCTGCCATTTATGAAAAGTGATGAAAAAGAAGAAAGCCTTTTCTAAAGAAAAAAGCATAAAAAGGCCCATGTGATATTTGTAAAAGGCCACATGGGGGACAAAAATAACACGTGGAAGAAGGTGCTCTGGTTCGATGAGGCCAAAATTGAACTTTATGTGCTGAATGAAAAGCTTTACGTTTGGCGTAGGATTAACAATGCACATCACCCTGAAAACACCATCCCCACTGTCAAACATGGTGATGGCAGCATTATGTTCTGGAGTTCCCTTTCTTCAGTAGAGACTGGGAAGCTCATTAGCGTTGATGGGAATATAGATGGAGCAGATACAGGGTGATCCTGGCAGAAAATCTGTTGGAGTCTGCAAGAAACCTGAGAATGGGGCGCTAGTTCACCTTCGAACAGGACAACCACTCTAAAGAAAAAGCAAAATCTAAAATAGAATAGCTTAAAACTAACAATATAAAGGGGTTAGGGTGGCCAAACCAATGTCCAGACTGCAATCCTAAAGAACATTTGTGGAAATATCAGAAAAATGCTCTGCACTAAGGTCACCATTACACTATGAGGAACATGATGTCTCGTAGGGAAGAATGGGCAAATATTTCGTGTGGCTGTAATAGCAGCAAAAGGAGGCTGTACAATACAAATTATTAACTCAAAGTTGGCCAATATTTCTGCAACACCCACTTATAATTTTTTTATTTCTAAGCACAATATGGAATCTTGTATATGTTTTTTTTCACGTTTGTATCTCACATGTTGTTGATTCGTAGAAAATATTTTGAGTTTTTTTATCCAAGAGTTTGCAGCCGACTTTCGCAAGGCACTGTAGCAGCGAACCTCTTGTCAGCTTCATTGTCACTGGCATCAATCTCCAATTGAACATCAGAAAAAGCAGAATGGTCAGCGATCACAAAGTCTGTATGTTGCTTCTAGAAAGATAAAAAAACAAAGACAAATGTCAATTAATAGTGAGAATTGTGATTGCCTATAAAAGCTGCATGACAGCATTACAAGGGTAATGACGAGCAGCAAAGAGTGTGGGTACCTGTTGTTGAACTTCACTACTGTTGTTTTCACGATGGGTCTGGTTAATGACTTCTGGCTTGGTTCTTTCATTTGTTGAGTCAGCACCATGGTCCTTGCAATCCTTATTTACACATTAGAAGTAAATACAGTTCAAATGCCATAGAGTAACCACCAAACACAGTACTGTTGTTAATGACAGGGTTCGTACACCTTTTTGGGGCCAAATTAAAGCACTTTTTAATTATACAAAATCATGCTTGGACTTGCACCCTCATATCTTTCAGATTTAATTTCCCCCTATTTTCCAATCCGGAGCCTTCGCTCTGAAAAATCTGGTCTACTAGTGATCCCAAGAGCGAAAAGATCCGCAGGTTCGAGAGCGTTCTCCATTAGGGCCCCGGTGCTGTGGAATGCCCTTCCCCCTGAGATTCGATGTGCAACCTCAGTGGAACTGTTTAAATCTAGGCTGAAAACACACTTTTATTCTACAGATTATCAATGAACTATATTTCATGTTGACAATATCTGTGTATTATTTGTTATTGCAACATCTGTTGCAGTCTGGCCATCCTGGAAAGGGGATTACCTCATGTGCGGTCCCTTCTCAAGGTTTCTTCATTTTCCTCATGCTGAGGTTGTTGAGTTTTTCCTTGCCCCCATGTAGGTTTTAGATCAGGGGATGGTGTAATAATAGTCTGGGGTTTGCAATAATCAGTGGTTTGTGCAGCCCTTTGAGACTCTTTGTGATTAAGGGCTATACAAATAAACATGACTTGACTTGACTTATTAAGGACTTTCAAATACCATAAATTCCGGACTATAGAGCGCACCTGATTATAAGCCGCACCCACCTCATTTCGGGAGGAAAACCTATTTTGTACATACACAAGCCGCACCTGTATATTAGCCGCATGCGCCCACATTGAAAATACGCAATACAAACACGAAATTAACCCATACCCGATACAGTCCAAAAAACACAGCCGGCAAAATGAACGGAAAATGTTACCGGTACTTAAGATTTAATGCAGACCTGCAGAGTCCAAGTGCCCGTTGAAAGTAATCCAAGGAAAAAAGTGTATATTTCCAAAGGTAAGGGTGGGAAAAATATATATCCGCTATTGTCGGCCGCGTCCACAAACACGTGTCACCTTTACTCCACTTCCCGTCAGCACGCGTTTGCCCCACCCCTTCTTTCTCATTTGCTCGTTCAAAACATATCAGAATAAGTGTCTCAAATAAATACATTACAAAAATATACAGTTGCAAATACAAATTATACATGGTTACACATATTTACAAAGAAAGACAGTACACCGAGAGTGTTTTCAAAGCTTTAATAATAATATTATAACTTTTATAACAAACCGTGCCTGTGAAGGGTAGCAAAACGCTACTAACAACACGCTCGCAACACAGTAAACCGCTCTGTTAAAAAAACATACCGTGCTTGTGGTAAGCACGGTAAACCGTCCTCCTCTTCCTCCTTATAACTGACGTCATCAAAGTCGTCTTCCTTCATTATGGGAAAGAGACTGTCATATAGACGTCGTCGCACGCTCTCCCTTTTATCAAAAACCCGCTACCGTCACGCTCGTAAAGTAAAGTTTACGTGCGGTAGCTCTGTTTCCTTCTATATAGGACTGCTCGATCGCGTTTAGCTTGGAAGTTGCGTCATGTGCCTTCCTTTTTGCAATTTGCATGATGAGAATATGTCTACGCTAATTTAATTTGTGCACAAGCTAAGAAGTTGCAGTCTAAATCTTACCTTTTGTACTTGAGCGCCGCTGGCGGCCGTTAGAAAAATTACATAAATTGGCCGCATCACTGAATAAGCCGCAGGGTTGAAAGTTTGGGAAAAAAGTAGCGGCTTATAGTCCGGAATTTACGGTACTCCAGTATCATTGACAGAAAAAAAAACTCGTGTGAATAATGTATTTTGCAGACCCGCAAATTTGCGATTTATGTACACATTTTAATCTTGCGTGTGCATTTATGTAGAGGACTCAACTTTTGGACAGCATTATTTTTTTCAGGCAGACAAGCGCTGACCCTTCTCCCTCCACCTTCCTCCCATTTTCTTTCTCTCTTTGGTAAAAGAAAACTCCATAAAGTGAGAGAGTGTGTCTTGATTAAAGTATGTTGAACTATAAAATTATGAGTAGCCAATCCTTCAGATTAAATAAAAGCTTTCTCATCCGCTTTCATGATTAAACTAACTAAAATATCTGAAAAAAAATTGTGGTGCTCCAAAAAGGTGAGACGAGCTTGAAGATAATAAACTTGGCTCTTCAGTTTTAATGTTCAATCGATAATGTCGTGGCTGCCATGGGGCCCAATTGGCCGCGCCCGTGTGTGTCACGGTTGCCATGGTGCCCAATTGGCCCCGCCCATGTGGCGCCAGCTGCGGCTTGTTGAGATACTGGCGTTCTGTCCATATAAAGCTCAGCGCTCTCTTGCTTCGGTTGTCAGCCCGTCAAACGAACTTCAGCCCCACAAGACGTGGGTTTTAACTCGGTCCGGTTTTCCTGTTGATGTCTTCAGTCCGGTATTGTTCCCGTTTATTTTTGTCCTGTTTAATTTCAGGTTCCAGTTTTGTTTCCGTCTATTTTGGTCCTGTTTATTATTTTCTCCAGTTTTCGTTCCCGTCTAGTTTCTCCTGTTAGTTATCCATATCCTGATTTGTTGTCAATTCGATCTGTCCAGTATCCACCCTATCTGTCCGATATCAACTCGGGCAATCGGAATCGGTCTCGTCTGTCTCTGGCTTCCTATCCTTCAACGCCAGACCGGCTTCCTGACGTGTATGACTCCCCATTTCCCGTTTCCTGTTCTGGTCCTGACAGATAATTTGTTCAAATAATTTATTGACCAACCAAATGTAGCTACACATACAGTAACATAGTCAGCGTGGAGGATGCTCACAGTCATGGGGGTGACAGGGAGGGAGAGGAAAATAAAAGCTCGCAGGATTGGGGAGGTGGCAAAGAAAGCCTCTTTCTGGTTATGGAGCAAAAGGGAGGGACTTACTTTACTCTACGTTTTTAAACAATTTAAATTGTGTACGCCGTATAACAATTTTTTAGGTGGAAATAATAAATTCAGAAAGACTTATCTCGACTTGCCCATTTCGGCTCTAATCCGAAACGTCTTGTCACTGTCAGCAAATGACAAGGTCATTGTAGATTGCAAATATTATAGTATAATATTATAGTACCCATTGTGTTTGTAAGGTTTATCATCGCTTACTACTGAGGATTTGTAATCACTAATAAGGGTAGCAATTGGCAGAGGTTGTTCATGTATAAGATCAAGAGACTGTTGATGATACATAAGCCCCTACTGTACACTTTGAAGTTACTGTAACTTAAAATGAATGTTCACACCAGTCGCGAGCGATGCGCGGTCTCTAGTGGTATCCTCTGGGACTGCTCGTGAACTGATTTTCCCTAGAATAAGGAAACATATTTTTCTGTTGCATACCAAAAATTCTTGTATTTAGAGGTGCCCCTTTATAGAGGTACAAGTGTGTTTCAAAACTCAGTCATGATTCTTTTGAAATGCTATGTCAATATAGTTGTAGAGTCGTAACTTACGCTTGTGATTAGCTCCATGTTCTGTTGGCCATCTGATGTCAAAAGATCAGCAGACTGCTGCTTGCGCATACGTTCCTGAACAACCAAATTGCGGAACTGCACATCACAAGGATGATCCCATGTGGTTGTGTTTGAACGGTAGTTGTGATAGTAAATCTGCCCCAACTGGTTTAGGCTGTAGAGATGGAGTCAAAATTTCTGTTATTTGGACATTGTTTTACAGTCAGTTTTTTTTCTCACAATTTTTCCTTGTTGGACAAATCTTTGTAGAAAACTATGGCTTTTTGAGTGTTGGATAGATACTGTTGAATTTACATGACAGAAAACGTAGTGATTGAGAGGGTTGCCTGAGGCAGGATAAATGAGGTTGTTGACGGCACTGTTGTTTTTGTGTTGGGATAATAGGGTGTAGACAAAAGCCTGATGGACCGCGGAGCCAATTAACAGCTGTCGGGAAGACTAAACTAATATCCTTGGTTTCATAGTATAACAATAAACGATGCTTGGTAAAACGAGTTTAATTGTTCATTTCATATTTATTTGGGATGTTGAAAACTTTAGCAAAACTGTTATTATATAATTCCATCCATCCATCATCTGCACCGCTTTTTCTCGCTAAGGTCAAGAGGGTGCTGAAACCAATCAAAGCCATCTTTGGACAGTAGGCAGGGGACACCATAAACAATTTGCCAGCCAGCCGCTGAGCACACAGAGACAGAGAACCATTCACACGAGCATTAACACCTCGGGACAATTTGGAAATGCCAATCAACCTGCCAAGCATGTTTTTGGAATGTGGGAGGAAACCGGAGTGCCCTGAGGAAACCCATGCAGGCACAGGGATAACATGCAAACTCTGCAAGGGGAGGCTGGTAGCTGGATTTGCACCCTGGACCTACGCACTGTGAGGCTGACATGCTAACCATTCAGCTGCCGTGCCGTCTTTATTTACATTATCATTTTACACTATTTTTAAATGATTGACTATTGCTGGTTGAAATCAGGCTCAAAAGACCAAATGATAAGTTTATAGTTGAGTAGACCATCCAATTTAGGAGAGAAGACATCAATTAATTTTGAACTTGCAAGGTGAAAAGGAGAGGACCAAAAACCTTCAAGATGCGAATTCCAATCTGTTCTAACGGTCCTATATTTCACTAATCAATCATCATTGGCCGAAAGCTACTGTCATGTAAACAGTACATAATAGTCAAAATAACGAAAAAACGTGAACTAAATAGTCTAAATAAGATAATGGTATCCTATGCAATTTTCTTTGCAGTTGTACATATAAAAAACAGAATAAACGTATGAGCTGTAGTAGAGGTAAGATCGGGCCTAAAAAAAAACAGCCAGACCCGACCCGCGGATATAGAAGTCCGAACCAGACCAGACCCGACCGATTAACTTTATTTGAGGGGCAGGGCTGCATCTCTGCGCCATGCGTTCTCCGGCACCGAACTGTGCGCTTCGGCACCTAAGTGCCTTCTTCAGCTGAACTACGTGCGGCACTAAAATGCAGCTTCGAGTTTACTCCGGGCCCAGTCCCTGGAATCAAGTGTGCACTTCGGCGCTGAAGTACGGACGGTCCCAAAGTGCAACTATGCATGGTGCAGAAGTGCAACGCTGCACTGTGTTACTCAAGTAAAAGTACAGTAACTTCAGGATTATATCATTCAAGTAGAAGTTAAAAGTAGTCATCGAAACAGTAATAGTAAATGTATGCTGTGCAGATCCTCCACGAAGGATTCTAATGTCCGAATTTCAGGCCAGAATTGCATACAGCCCAAGATTTTACCTCTAAACTGTAGTATAAATACATTGTGTATTTCAAGTGTTTTGCGTTTTTGTTTTCCCAAACCAATTAATATTTCTGCCATGAGAATAGTAAGGGATAGCAATATTCTGCACAATTTATTTGTTTTACACACAATGAGATGGAATTGCGGGATGACAGGGTTTGTTTTAATCGTTCAAATTGTTTTTCCAAAAGTAACAAGAAAAAAAATAATTTGGAAATTATCTACCAGTATTTTAAAATCCAGACCTATAATGCTTATTCTAAATCCCTAATTACTTACATCGCAATCCAATCCGGAGGGAGTGAAGCAATCATGGCTTTCTTGGCAAGATGGATGAGGTCAGGCTCTTTCTCTGGATCAATGCCAATATCTTGAGCATAGTCCTTGATTCCTGAAAAAGTAGTGAACAAATAGCAATTGACACATTTTTGGTTTCTGGAGGCAGAATTCAATCTGTTTTAAAATGCTTTTGAATATAGAATACCAATCATGCCACATGTATTAATAAATTAATAAATAAATACCTACAAGTGAACACGCATTGTTTTTTGACCTAAAAACAAACTAAAGGTTTGGGTGAGCATTTTACACAAGGGTTTTTACAATGGTAGGATAATACCCTATTTGTACAATGATTAGTGAAATATATCACTGACCACAATCGCAAAACATTGGATTCAACAGGAATCAAAACAGAGTTGCAGCAATGGGAACACCGAATTCTAACCACTAGACCACCAGCATTCAACTGTATCTCATTATCACACTGTTATTCATGTAACAAGAAATAAATTCGTCCTGAAAGATATAAACGAAAGCAAACAAGCACAACTAGGGAAACAACTCTCTGGACTTTGAAGAAATTAAATAAATCAATTGTAAATGTTATGTTGGTCTTATGTTAATAATTTACATTGTCAATTATTATTTAAACC
Organism: Urocampus carinirostris; assembly: GCF_059441175.1. NCBI lineage: Eukaryota > Metazoa > Chordata > Actinopteri > Syngnathiformes > Syngnathidae > Urocampus > Urocampus carinirostris. The sequence continues at coordinate 23,470,879 of NC_142358.1, read as the reverse complement.
TCTTTATGTTCCTGTAAAATTCCCCTTAAATCCCAACCAAAGACGTATGACGTATGCAAAGTAAATTGATTGCTGTTTTGGGACTATTTGGAGAATATGGACGGTTTTGGTCTCTTTTGAAAGGGTAAAACTGTGAAATTTTGTCCCAAACTAAAATAATCTCTGCAAATGCCACGAACATTGAGTAATCTGAGTTGGAACACACAAAAATAGGATTTTATTAAAGCCCAATTTTATTTTTTGCAATTAAATGTCTACGGATGAGTGTAGTATGGGTATCATAATACAGTGGTAAAAATCAAAAGTCCCAGTTTTTATAATAGAGCGACCGTTTGTAGTGTTATTTTAAAAATTGTCTTGCTGCTTTATCGCACTACTGTATTGCTTAAGCACAAAACAGGTGAGACAATAGTTTAAAGCTGGTACCTTGTCAAATTTGATCACAATCTGAAAAACTGAACTTTGTATTTTACACAGTTTTCAGTGGGTAGTTTTAGGCATTTTCAAAAGTGGCCATTTGAAGACGAGCAGTTGACAACACTAAAACCTTTGCAAATTCATTTTGTACTTTGGCCATTTTTTAGACATTGTGAAAAATTTGTAATTGTTTAAGATCTCTTTACGGATGTCAAATCAATGATTGTGCACACTTGTTCGTATTAATAATAAAACAAAAATATGGTGCGATTCAAATGACAAGTACCGTATTTTCCGCACTGTAAGGCGCACATAAAATCTGATTTTTTTTAAAAAAGCTGATTATGCGCCTTATAATCCGGTGTGCCTTATATATGGATCAATATTGAATTGCAAGGTCTCGCAACTAAGAGAAGCAGCCACCGACTCCATTTTTCGCGTAGAAGAAGAAGTGCGCTGTGCATACTGGGAAATATTAAACAACGATTCTCTTTAATTTGTGCGTTTGTATGAAGACCCTGAAATGGCTACTATTAAGAGACACGCTTACAACGCAGAGTTTAAACTCAAGGCATCAGTCACGCAGTAGAACACGTAAATAGAGCAGCAGCGAGAGAGTTCAACATTAATGAATCGATGGTGCGGAAAAAGCTTGCATAAGCTGCGCCAAGTAAGGAAGACTAAACAAAGTTTCCGTGGCAATAAAGCGAGATGGCCACAGTTAGAGGACACACTTGAACAGTGGGTTGTTGAACAAAGAGCAGCAAGTAGAAGTGTCAGTACAATAACTATTCGAATGAAGGCAACAGCGCTGGCACGGGATTTTAACATTAAAGAATTCAGAGGTGGTCCTACTTGGTGTGTGTTTACGTTTTACATTTTACAGTTATTATGTTATTGCTTTATTGTTATTGTTTTGCACTTGTTGTTTTTGCACATTACGAGTGTCACTATATTGCGATTGCACTAACGTTTAATTTACCATAACAGTATCAGACGGTTTTTTGCGTGTTGACTAAATGGAAGAAAAGTAAAATGTTATGCCTTGCTGTTGTTCAAAGATGTTAAAGATGTGTCACGAAAGTGCTTTACCTCAGAAAAAATAATAAAACAGCTGTTTATTCATTTTGGGAGTGAATGGAGTTGTGGAAAGCTTGTTTGTTATCTATTAATAAAGTTTGACTGACCTATCTGACTGTTTTGTTGACATTCCCTTTAGAGCGGCACCATCTAATGTTGCATAACGTAACTACATCCTCTACTGTAGCCAAGTCAAGTCAAGTCACATTTATTTATATAGCCCTTAATCACAAAAATGTCTCGAAGGACTGCACAGGATTACAATTACAAAATTGCACAATTACCTGATCTTAAACCAGAATGCACTTATAGCGCCTTATAATGCGGTGCGCCTTATGTATGGAAAAAGTTTTAAAATATATCATTCATTGAATGTGCGCCTTATAACACGGTGCGCCTTATAGTGCGGAAAATACGGTATATCTCTTATGCATTCGTAGGTCTGACTTTGTGGCATGTTGATATTATGTGAACAATACCTTGTTCAGAGATGTGGAATTCTTCATCAAGGAGCTCCTCAAGGATTATGGGCCCATGTAAGGCTGCTACGTGTGCGAGGTCACTAACAAAAAGAATATCCATATTTTTGTGATGAACAGTTACTGCAGACAGCATCTAAGTGAGTAGATTCCCTTGATGAATCAACAACCTTTGAAGGTCTTGAACATTCTTATACTTTGTCTGCCTATGGTCCCCCTCTTCTTCGACTCCCTCTCGAAAATCGGAGCTAAACAGCTTCATAACACAAAAGGGAAAAAAACGGTGACATGAAAATTCATTGTGCACATTAAAACATTTATTAGTAAAACCTAGCTTTGTTTTCATATGAGGTAGGCAAAACCAAAGCAGCCCCGTAATGGAGTAAGCACCAGTTGCTGTGGTGAATCGGCACGGTGATCTCCAGACCTGGCCCTAACACCATCGTCATCTAGTTCTTGGGCGCTGTCTCTTGATTCCTGAAATGTAACCAGAGACAGTAATTTGTCGAACACGCAGTTTGAAAGCTTTGTACTTATGTTGATTACAGATAAACCCAAAAATCTTAAGCTAGTATAAATTCATAACTCTATATTCGAGCACCTCTAAATAGGAAAATTTGTTATACAAAAGAAGTAGTGGGTACTTCGCGCTTCATGTACCCTTGGTTCACTGACTCGCAGATTTTGAATTGAGTACAGTTGAGAACAGTAACTTTATTTTTAAGTGTACAATAAGTGCTTATGCATCATCAACAGTCTCGTCTCCATCACTCCTCATGCACCCCTCACTACTCCCGAACCAAGCATACGCCTCTGTTATGGCGATTCCATCATAATGAACTTGCATTTTATTTCCTTAATATCATCTTATTAATCTTATTACTGTAGTTTTTATGTTCAATTACTATTTGAATGTCATCTCATCTTATTAGCTGCATCGCTTATCCTCAGTAGGGTCGCGGGGGTGCTGGAGCCCATCCCAGCAATCATCAGGCAGTGGGCAGGGGACACCCTGAACTGGTTGCCAGCCAATCGCAGGGCACACAGGGACAGACAACTCGCTTGCTCATTCACAGCTAGAGACAATTTGGACCCGCCAATCCACCTGAAATGCATGTCTTTGGAATGTGGGAGGAAACCGGAGTGCCCAGAGGAAACCCACGCAAGCACGGGTAAAACATACAAACAGTAAGTCCAGTAGCCCGATTTGAACCCACACAGGAGGTTCTCAAGACCTTAGAACTGTGCCACACACGCGCTAACCACTGCGCCGCCGTGCTGCCCACTATTTGAATGTGTTTTTATTTTTCAGGAAGATGTGTGTCAAAGACCTTAGAACTGTGCCACACACGCGCTAACCACTGCGCTGCCGTGCTGCCCACTATTTGAATGTGTTTTTATTTTTCAGGAAGATGTTAGGGATAACTTTGATGCTTTTGGGAGGTCCGAAATAGACCAATCAGTTTTTAATTATTTCATATTGGGAACATTCACTCCTTACAAAGGCAATTCAAGCTACAAGCACGATCCAGAATCAAATTAAGCTTCTGTGACAAGATACTGCTGTAATAATTGTGGGTAATTGTAAAACAAGTGAGACAAAGTATCAGACTCCATCAAAAGAGGAGTTCAAAATAGTTTGACAATCCTTCCAGACAAATCTACATTTTAAAGGGACATTGAGTAATATTTTGCGCCTCCAGGTGGTAAAAAACGTCATTCTCCCAAAAAATTATTATTTGAATAATAAGGGAAAATACATCACTTATCATATAAACTGTTAGAGTTTGAACTTTAATATACACTCAAAATAAGAGAAGACATCATTGGATTTTGAACTTGCACAAGGAGAACCAAGAAAGGCATTCAGATAATAGAATTCCATCAACGTTCTAAAGCCCTTCTCTCCTCTTTATATTAAATCTTCAAGGTTACAAAAACCAAATCAGCCCCAAGGTGTGTGATAAGCAAATAACAGCAACATGATTAGCCAATAGCGACAATGAGGTTATAGTCAAAACAACGAAGAACAGTGCGCAATATTGTAATAATCAAAATAAGGAACTGGCATCCTATTAAACTCCTTTGGATTTGTCCAATAATTAAAAAAAACGGGATACACTTATCATAAGCGTACGTTACTTTTACATACACGTAGGTCAAGAAATTTGTATTTATTTTACATTGCATGAGGCTCTCCTAGAGGAAGCTGACATGATTGTCTGCCATTTTAGCTGCTAAGGGTACCGCTAGCAATCAAAAACCTTGTGAAAAGCTAGGCAAAAAAAGAAAAGAAAAATGTTGTTGTTTGCTCACTTTTGGTTTAGCACTCATTTTCGATGGCACAAAAACAATACAGCGACATCTAGTGGTTAGATATTACACAGTGTCCTTTTAAACTACAGCGTTGTTAAAAAGTGTTCACCTTCTTTCATTTTTCTGTTGCATTTTTGCCACTTCTCTTCTCTAAATCAGGCTTTTTTAACGTTCCAGTCAATTTTGCCTAAAATCACAATCCAAGACGCACGTAGTATATTGAATTCTGTTCTTGAACCGTTTGGAGTGATATGGGCGGTTTCATGAGAACAGCTGAAAAGGTCGTTGTTGTCCCCCTCACACCACTTCTGGACAGCTACAACTCCCGCCTCACTTGCAAAACCACCAGGATTGCAGCTGACTCCACCTACCCAGCTCACAGCGTCTTTAACATGCTGCCATCACGTAAAAGACTGCATTCTCTCAGAGCAAGAACCAGGCGGCTTAAGGACAGTTTCTTCCATTAGGCATTCCAAAAACATGCGTGTCAGGTTAATTGGCTTGTCCAAATTGTCCATAGGTGTGAATGGGCAAGTGACTGCCCGAAGACAACTGGGATGGGCTCCAGCACTCCCGCGACCCTACTAAGGATAAGCGGTGCAGATAATGGATGAACGGATGGATGGATGGATGGATGGATGGATGGGTGGATTGATGGATAGTTATGTTGATGACAACTTACACCATGTGCTTTTAGTGATTCCTTCCTTTGACGTCCCTCTGTTTTTTCTTTCATTTTTTTCTCCTTTTTAGCAACAGCCTCTCCATTGACGGGTGCATGCAGGATACGCTCACGCTCTCGAATCACGCGCTCACGATAGTGGACTTTAGAGGGATGGTCCCACATGGGTGTGTCTAACTTGCAGTTGTAGTAGTATTTTTTCCCACTCTCATCTTCACTGCATGAATTAGGTAGGAGACATAAGCCAAACAAAAATTAATACAGGGGTTAAAAATATTGTTTCAAGTAAAATTTAGTTTACAGAAGATTAAGATAAATTGGCATATCACCACATCAGATAACACAAGAACTTGAAAAAACAAGCTCCAAAATCATAAGTCCCAGTTTGTATAATAGAGCGACCGTTAGTAGTGTAAATTTTTATATAATCTTGCTGCTTTATTGCACTACTGTATTGATTAAGGTCAAAATCCACTTTACTTCAATGATATTTTTTCGCCATCACGTGGACAACAGAAATTTAGCGTTAAAAGAACATTCCAGACAACATATAAAATATATATATGTGAAAATGGTGCCCCTACGACCCTAGTTGGGGTCCAACCAATTTACTTACCAAGTCAAGTCATGTTTGTTTGTATAACCCTTAATCACAAGATGTCTCAAAGGGCTGCACAGACCACATACTGTAACAAAAAACGGACTATTATTATTTTACCATCCCCTGATCTAAAACCTACATGAGGGCAGGGAAAAACTCAAAACCCCAGCATGAGGAAAATGAAGAAGCATTAAGAAGGGTAATCCCCCTTCTAGAACGACCAGGGTGCAATGGATGTCTCATTAAGCAGACATCGTCAACATGAAACATAGGTCAATTATAAGCAATAGAACATAAGTGCTTTAAGCTTAGATTTAAACAGTTCCACTGAGGTTGCAGATTGAATCTAAGAAGGCAGAGCATTCTACAGCACCGAGGATTGAATGGAAAATGCTCTTGAATCTGCAGATCTCTTCTTGGCTCTTGGGATGCATATATTAGAATCTTTCGCTACTCCTTTCAAAAATCAGGCACATCGATTTACTTTGAACCATAACTTTCAATTGTGCTTGTGTAATCGTCTTTCTTGAGGCAGATTTGCTTTTATGTTAGTTAAAAAGAAAGGAACCGTTCACCAACTAACACGGTCAAATTGACGCCTTATTAATAAAATGATTTGATTGGCAAACCAAATTTTGAAAGGCAAAATTGAAATGCATACTCACCGCTCCAACAATCCTTTTGGCAACGGGGAAACAATAGCCTCCTTGGCAAGCCACATAAGCTTTGGCTCTTTTTCAGGATCAATTCCTATGTCCTGCGCATACTCCTTGATCTCTGGGGAAGTAGAGAACAAAGGACAATAGGATTAGAAATCATCAAATATTTATTGTGGAATGAAATGATACTAACAAAAAAATAACACCCAACCAAATTCTGTATGTAGACACACACACACACACACACACACACACAACATTCCAACATTTGACTGGAAATACATTCAAAAATGCTAACACAATTAAATGGGCTAAACACAACCCATTTTAGAAACTTGTTTTTTTGTTTTGTTAGAATAATATCTGAAACAGACCACACAGGATTTAGCCCAAAATCCACCACCTATAACAGTGGTGGGCCGTCAGAGCCTGCTAGACCTTCTTTACTGGCCTACAAAATATTCGGAATCATCCTTCCATTCATTTTTCTGCGCCGGTTATCCTCACAAGGGTCGCATGGGTTCTGCAGCCCATCCCAGGCATCTTCCAAGTATTGGGCAGGGGACACTCTGAAATGGTTCCCAGCCAGTCAAATTTGACCAATCACATTTCAGCCATTACTTGTTGCTTGCCAGGGTAACCGGAGGCCTTCACAATCAGCTATGCAGGCGTTGAGGCATTAACTTAGCATTGATAAAGCTCTTGGTTTAGCCAAGCTGAATCTGAGTGGGCGAAGCCAAGGCCTTCTAAAAGGCGTAACAAAACGTCAGCGGTTTCACAAACTATGATTGGCGAGGGGACAATAACGGAAATATCACAATGAAAAGGTGAAGAAAAATACAAGATCTCCCAGTACACGACAGGCTCAACATTCAACATTAGATTTGATGGCGATTGAAAAACTTCTTGATGGAAATGAAACCCATGGAGAATATGTAGGACAGACTAATTAAAATATTTTTGAGGGGAGAAAGGAGAATGGATTTTAGGCGCACATAAAAAGGATTTTGGTGAGTAAAATATGGCTATGTTCCTAAATAATAATGCAATTTGATTAGGTTATTATTGATCCTTTTTTGTATGTGTCGCAAATGGAGCTAAATTTAGAGTTTTATTTTATAGTCATAAAATAGTGATCATTTAGGGTTGGATTGATTCAGACTTTTTACTACTCAAGGCCTAGGTGTGAAATACATGACCAGAGGTGAAGGTTTTCTCCAGTCCTTGAAATGATCACTGGCTGCAGCCTTTCTCTCTCTCACCCAGAGCCTTTGGCAACTCCCAAGTTTATGCCTGGGTGAGTGACTGACAGGAACACAATTAGCAACTCTTCCTACCTGGCCTGCTGCTGCAAGCTGACTAACAGGCAGTGCCAAATCTAGATGCACCTCCCTACTATTAGAAGGAAGAGTAAAGCGCACTACCAACTAGCTTTTTTTTCTTAGCTTTCAATCTGGCTATTTAGTTGGCTTTTACTTTTTGTAGCTAGCTTTCTAGCTCCCTTTAATGTGCAGCTCTTTGAGACTTCTTGCGATAAAGGGCAATACAAATAAACGACTTGACTTATTTTCTTACCCGTTGACATTGCTAGCTAACAATCAAGCTACCTTTTTAGCAATTTAGCAAGCTATTTAGCTAGTTTTCTTACATTTTGGCATGCTATCAAGCTAACATTTTTTTCTTTTTTTGCTGGTTTTCAAGCTAAATTTTGGCTTCGTTTCTAGCTAGCCAACTAGCTTTTTTAAGCTTTCAATCTGGCTATTTAGTTGGCTTTTTACTTTATCGGCTAGCTTTCTAGCTCCCTTTAATGTGCAGCTCTTTGAGACTTCTTGTGATATAGGGCTATACAAATAAAAAACGACTTGACATATTTTCTTACCTGTTGACATTGCTAGCTAACAATCCAGCTACCTTTTTAGCAATTTAGCAAGCTATTTAGCTAGTTTTCTTACATTTTGGCATGCTATCAATCTAACATTTTTCCTTTTTTTTTTTGCTAGTTTTCAAGCTAAATTTTGGCTTCGTTTCTAGCTAGCCATCTAGCCTTTTTAAGCTTTCAATCTGGCTATTTAGTTGGCTTTTTACTTTTTTTTACCTAGCTTTCTAGCTCCCTTTAATGTGCAGCTCTTTGAGACTTCTTGTGATAAAGAGCTATGCAAATAAAAATGACTTGACTTGATTTTTTACCAGTTGACATTTCTAGCTAAAAATTAAGCTACCTTTTTAGCTATTTGGCAAGCTGTCTAGCTAGGGTTTTCTCATTTTGGTATGCTATTCAGTTATCATTTGAACGTTTTTTTTTGCTAGTTTTCATGTTAAAATTCACCTCGTTTCAAGCTAGCCATTTAGCTTTTTTTAGCTTTCAATCTGGCTATTTAGTTGGCATTGTATTTGTTTAGCTAGCTTTCTAGCCGCCTTTTACGTGCAGCCCTTTGAGACTTAGTGTGATAAAGGGCTTTACAAATAAAATGACTTAATTTTTTAACTGTTTACATTGCTAGCTAACTATCAAGCTACATTTTAACAATTTAAAGCGTTATTTAACTACTTTTTTTACATTTTGACATGCTATCAAGCTAACGTTTTTCCCATTTTGCTAGTTTTCAAGCTAAATCTGGCTATTTAGCTAGCTTTCTAGCTCCTCTATAGTTTTTTCTGAACCTCTTTACATTTATAGATAAGTATTAAGCTATCTTTTTAGCTATTTAGCAATCTAACTAAGTTGCTATTTTATAAATTCATAATCATACCTGGGTGAACTTTGCGCTAAATAATAACAAAAATTAACCCACAGCTTAGAAAATGTTGGAGACCCCCTGATTTAAGACCATTGTCGCCAAACCCAAAGTACTAACTGTAACGCTGTAAATATCTAATACAAAAACGGTGAAGCCATTTCATTTATGTGTCAAAAACGTGGAGCTCCCTTGTACCTTCCTCCGAGATCCCACAGGTATCCCCTTGTAGCTCATCGGCGACCTCCTGGCCACGCATTGCTGCTGCACACCCGAATGTATTTTATTTATTTATTTCAACACTCTTGACACGAAAATCCGACGTGCATTTTAAACACACTCCAACATTACGGCTTGCATTTACAAAAAATGGCAATAGTGCTCAAAATATGTCGAGGAACGCTCCTTTCTGACGCCCAAGGAGCGTCGTCACAATTGCAACGTCACAAAAGTACAATTGACGCCAACAAAATTCTTCGAAGTTATTTTGGGTGCAAATCGGGGTATGAAACGCAAAGGGTTTTGCACAGTCACCGATCATACTTTTTAAATGTCTATTTTAGGAAAGTTCCCGGACTTGCCAGCAGGAGAGGTCCCTGATGCACAGTACGTGCTTTACGGGGTGAGTCGGTCGAGGAGACATCGGAACGACTTTGCCAGGGACTGGCTCACTCTCGCCGCCATCAAGGACGCCATCTGGACCTCCAGAAACCTGCTGGTATGGAGGTGCAGGCAGATCCCCCCCGTGGCTGTGCTCCAAATGGCTGCAGATACCATACAATCTGCGAGCGGCGGGCCTAGGACGCAGCCATAAAGAAGACTCGTCTGTACCCACCCGGAGGGGGGAGCCGGAGCTACGCTGTGGGAGTCCCGGCAGCAACGACCTGGGTTGTGGAACCCAGAAGGGAGAGGACCCACGCAGAAGGGAAAGGACCCACACAGAGGACTGGAAGAATGCTGCTTGGGAGGGTGGGATGGCAGAGCTATGCCCTTGCACAATAGTATTGCCTTTTACACGCTGGTTAACTACTGTTAAAAGAAAATAACTCTGAAATTGTTTAATTGATGTTGGAAATGTCAGGAAAAAATGTTAAAACGTCATATCGTCACGTCATATTGTCAAATGTGAATATGCTTGATGGCTGTGTTTTGATGCTGTCGGTGTCAGTGGATTTGTTCAGACCGAGAACAATCGACTTTGGCCTGGACGGATCTATTGACACTAACAAAGATGTTATATAATGAAATTGTGAATATGTTTGATTTTCGAGAAGGTTTGTTCAAACCTCACTTTGTGTTTGCTGTTAAAAACGTAATATTGGAATATAATATTGTGAATGTGCTTAATTGCTGTTGAGATTGTCATGATTGTTTTCTGTTTTTTAGTGTCAATAAATTTGTTCAAACCAAAAAAAAAAAATTTTATATATTAAAATGGTTGAAATGTTTGATTTGCTTGTGAACCAAGAACATCTTGACAATCCATTGTTTTTTGTAAATAAATATAATAGAAGCAATAAACGAACTTGCCACAGAATACAGTAGAATAGAATAGAATAGAATAGAAAAGGGGCAGCACGGCGGGGCAGTGGTTAGCGCATGTGCGGCACAGTTCATGTCATGGGAACCTCCTGCATGGGTTCAAATCCAGCTCCAGACTTCCTGTGCGGAGTTTGTATGTTCTCCCCGTGCTTGCGTGGGTTTCCTCCGGGCACTCCGGTTTCCTCCCACATTCCAAAAACATGCATTTCAGGTGAATTGGCCAGTCCAAGTTGTCCCTAGGTGTGAATGAGCGAATCAGTTGTCTGTCCCCGTGTGCCCTGTGATTGGCTGGCAACCACTTCAGGGTGTCCCCTGCCCACTGCCCGGAGATGGCTGCGATGGGCTCCAGCCCCCCGTGACCCTAATAAGGATAAGCGGTACTGCTGATGAGATGAGAATATAATAGAACAGAACAGAATAGAATACATTGTAGGGCTATCAAAGAAAACGGCAATATTCATAATAACCATCCCCCACCATGTGGAGAATGGGTGGAAGAAAGATTGTATGAATGAATGAACGAATGAATGAATTAAGAAATAGGAGGATGGGTGATGAATTGGATATTAGTAGTACTTATAGAGAAGGTAAAGTTCAAAACTTCAAATAACACCCACCTATCACTGATGAAAGAAACGAAGCAGGGAAAGAAGGATAGACAGAATGAAGGGAGAAAGAGAAAGAGAAAAAGAAAGAGACAAAGAAACCTTTAGCCCCAACAACCTCAAATGACAACAGAAATAATATCAATACTACTACTACTACTACTACTACTACCACTGCTACTACTACTATTACTACTACTACTGCTGCTACTAATATGACTATCAATAAGTCAAGTCAAGTCATTTTTATTTGTATAGCCCTTAATCACAAAGAGTCTCAAAGGGCTTCACAGGTTATTACACAGAATATTTTTTCAGACTATTATTACACCATCCCCTGATCTGGAACCAACATGAGGGCAAGGAAAAACTCAAAAACCTCAACATGAGGAAAATGAAGAAACCTTGAGAAGGGACCGCACATGTGGCATCCCCCTTTCAGGATTACCAGACAGCAAAGGATGTTGCAATCACAAATAATACAGAGATATTGTCCAAGAAAAGTATAGGTTATTCATATGCTATAGAGTAGAAGTGTGTTTTAAGCTTAGATTTAAACATTTCCACTGAGGTTGCAGAACGGATCTCAGGGGGAAGAGCATTCCACAGCACCGGTGCCCGGATGGAGAACGCAATAACAATAATGATAATAATGATAATAATAGAATAGAATAGAATAGAATAGAATAGAATAGAATAGAATAGAATAGAATAGAATATACTTTTATTGTCATTCTTTGTAATCATGCACACAGAACGAAATGTCGATACACCTGACCCGTACAGTTAAACTGTAGCGAGCCGATGCAGCCGCAGCCAAACAGTGTCACGAGGTGGACCGGACCAGAACGGAGGCAGGAAGGCAGAACTCAATTGCGTTGACGATCAAAACTTTTATTTACCAAAATAAAAGTCGTCCAAAACTCAGGGACAAGACAGAGCAAACAGGCTTTAACTAAAAACGTGCAATCATAGGTTTCTTCCGACTCGAACAAAACAGGACAGAGCAAAACGTAACGGGAGATGCAGACGGAAAATGCAAAACAGAAAATGCAATGAGCCAGCACCCGCAAAACCCACAACCCACCCTTAAGTAGCACACACGCAATTAGCAGATCTGCTTCAGCTGGTGCCCAGGGGGGGGGCCAGCCAGTCGCCACGGCGACCATGCTGGCCATGACAGAGCCCCCCCCCTTTAAGGGATAGCTCCTGAGGTCCCAAAAAGAAAAAAATACTACCTCTCACCCCGGAATGGTTCGACGCTCTCGATTGGGGCAACCCCGCTCCCTCCTCCGAACACGTAGGAACGGAGAGAGGCAGGCGCCATCGGCGTCGGGCGCATCGGAATCGGTGCTCGGCAGGGGGGGTCGGACAGGCGATCGGCAGCAGAGTCGGAATGGGTCGACGATCTCAATTGGGGCAACCCCACTCCCTCCTCCGAACACGCAGGAACGGGGAGAAGCCGGCGCCATCGACGTCGGAAGATCGGCAGTGGAGTCGACGCTCTCGATTGGGGCAACCCCGCTCCCTCCTCCCAACACGCAGGAACGGGGAGAGGCAGGCGCCATCGGCGTCGGACGATCGGACTCGGCGCTCGGCAGGGGGGGTCCGGCGGGCAAACTGCACAGGCGAAATCAGACAGGCAAGACAGGACAGGCGGAAACAGACAGGCAAGACAGGACAGGCGAAAACAGACAGGCAAGACAGGACAGACGGAATCAGACAGGCAAACAGGGGAGTCGGAGTGGCAGGCAGGGGAGTTGGACTGGCAGGCAGCGGAGTCGGACTGGCAGGCAGCGGAGTCGGACTGGCAGGCAGCGGAGTCGGACTGGCAGGCAGCGGGGTCGGACTGGCAGGCAGCGGAGTCGAACAGGCAGGCAGGAGAGTCGAACAGGCAGGCAGGAGAGTCGAACAGGCAGGCGTCAAATCTTCCCAGGGCAATACCCAAATTCCCCCTCGCTCCCCGGAATGGGTCGACGCCTTCGATTGGGGCAACGCCGCTCCCTCCTCCGAACAAGCAGGAACGGAGAGAGGCAGGCGCCATCGGCGTCGGACGGATCGGACTCGGCACTCGGCAGGGGGGATCGGACAGGCAGCCACGGGAGTCGGATGGGATCGTCCGCTGAGTTCATTTCTTGGCTGGCTCATTCTGTCACGAGGGGGAGCGGACCAGAACAGAGGCAGGAATCAGGAAGGGAGAACTCAATTGCGTTGACGATCAAAACTTTTATTTACCAAAATAAAAGTCGTCCAAAACTCAGGGACAAGACAGAACAAACAGGCTTTAACTAAAAACGTGCAAACACAGGTTTCTTCCGACTCAAACAAAACAGGACAGAGGAAACAGGACGGGAGATGCAGACAGAAAATGCAAATCAGAAAATGCAATGAGCCAGCCCCCGCAAAACCCACAACCCACCCTTAAGTAGCACACACGCAATTAGCAGATCTGCTTCAGCTGGTGCCCAGGGGGCGGGGCCAGCCAGTCGCCACGGCAACCATGCTGGCCATGACAGAGCCCCCCCCCCCTTTAAGGGACAGCTCCTGAGGTCCCAAAAAGAAAAAATTATTACCTCGCACCCCGGAATGGTTCGACGCTCTCGATTGGGGCAACCCCGCTCCCTCCTCCGAACACGCAGGAACGGGGAGAGGCAGGCGACCATGCTGGCCATGACAAACAGGATAATAATAATAATAATAATAATAATAATAATAATAGTTTCATTCACTTTATTTGATTTTTAGTTGTGTGAACAGGTAGAGCGCTCGTCTTGGGATCAAGAGATCGCACTTCGAATCCCGGCTCCTCCGTGTTACATGTCTGAGTGTCCATGGGTAAGACACTGTACCCCTAATGCCCCCAATAAGCAGGTTAGCGCCTTACATGGCTGCACGGCCGCTATTGGGAAATGTGAAGCACACTGTAAAGCGCTTTGGGAAGTCTTGACTTGAAAAGCGCTATATAAATGCAGATCGTTTCATTTCATTTTAATTTGGTCGGCGGCGCCCTCTGTTGGCTGCGGCTGCATCGGCTCGCTACAACGGGTCAGGTGCAATCGACATTTCGTTCTGTGTACATTGTTACACAGAATGACAATACAAGGAAATTATTATTATTATTATAAGCAAAATCCGTGCTGTAAAATCAGTGTTACTCTGGTTCATGGGTCTCCAAAGCGGAGCCCGCGGGCACCAAGGCGCCCCCTACGTACAGCTGAGGTGCAACTTTACAGTACTCTAATCTTAAAATTTCTCACCAGTGCTGGGCCATTTGTAGTGGTTGACTGGGTCTATTTAACCTTACTTCCAACAATTACCCTGATAATAACTTTGTATTAACATAGTAATACCATGGTAAGTTATTTCTGGGTGCCCTTTGCACTAATTAGTAACAAAAAGTAGCTCTCACCTTGAAAATGGTTGGAACCCCTGCTCTGATTCTTGCTCAATCTTTCTTGATAGGCTGCAGTAAATTATATTGCCACTGGGTAGTGCTGTCTACCACCCCGGAGTCACCTGAATACACACAGCACATGAATGTTCTTTTTCCCCCCTTCCTTTCTTTCTTTTTTAACTGGTTGGCTCTCTTAATTAGTATTTCTCAACTTCTTTATTTATGGTGAGGTTTCTAAATTTTTGAAAATGTACATTATAGAATACAGATTAATTCGTAATTCGTATAGTATGTTCCTTTACATTTCAGGGAAAAATATATGACCAGAAATAAATTTTATATATATATATATATATATATATATATATATATATATATATATATATATATATATATATATATATATATATATATATCTCATCTCATCTCATCAGCCGTACCGCTTATCCTTAGTAGGGTGGCGGGGGGGGGGGGGGGGGCTGGAGCCCATCCCAGCAATCATCGGGCAGTGGGCAGGGGACACCCTGAACTGGTTGCCAGCCAATCGCAGGGCACACAGGGACAGACAACTCATTCGCTCATTCACACCTAGGGACAATTTGGACCGGCCAATTAAACTGACAAGCATGTTTTTGGGAATGTGGGAGGAAACCGGAGTGCCCGGAGGAAACCCACGCAAGCACGGGGAGAACATACAAACTCCGCACAGAAAGTCTGGAGGTGGATTTGAACCCACGACAGGTTCCCATGACATGAACTGTGCCGCACAAGCGCTAACCACTGCGCCGCCGTGCTGCCCCATATATATATATATATATATATATATATATATATATATATATATATATATATATATATATATATATATATATATATATATATATATATATATATATATATTAATACTTCAAAAATGCTACAAAAATACAACTACAGTAAAATTTGAATATATTATTAAATATATACTAAAACATAATACAATGGAAATACTATGAAATACTAAAATACACGATTATGGAAGTACTTCAAAAATGCTTTCACAAATATACTACAGAAATACCACTAGAGTAATACTATACAAAAAGACGATTACTTTAGAAATATTACGGCAGAAATACTACAAAAATACTACGACAAAATTACTACAACAGAAATACTACAGTGATTCTCCAAAAATAATGCAGACATACTCCAAAATTACTACAGGAATACTACAGAAATGTAACTAAATACTACTATGGAAATACTACAAAAATACTTCTAGAGAAATTTCACAAAGATTCCACTACAGTGTCACGGAGATAAAAAAAAATACGACTACAGACATATTACAACAAAAGCACTACAGAATTCAACTACGGAAATATTAGAAAACGCCACAGATATTTAACAAAAGTACTACCATGGAAATATTACAAAAATACTTCTACAGAAACACAGCAAAAATACCACTACAGAAATACAATAATAAAAAATATACTAGGACAGAAATTTTATGACAGAAATACTACAAACATAATACTACAAAAATCTTACAAAAAATACTCAAGTTACACAACAAAAATGATACAGATATAGTACTTAGAAATACTACGAGAATACGGCACTACATAAATGCTACCAAAATATCACTATGGAAATATTTCAAAATAATTGTACAGGAACACTACAAAAATACCACTAAAGTAATACAATAGAAATACTACCACATAAATATTATGGAAGTAATACTACAAAAATACTCCTTCAAAATTATACAAAAGAAAGTTTTACTAAAAGATAGTTTTACAACAAAAATCAACTATGGAAAAACTACAAAAATACTACATAGATGAGAAAAAAATAATACCATGGAAATACCACAAAAAATACAAGACTGTGGAAATACTACAAAAATAAAAATACAGTAATGCTACAAAAATTCAACAGGGATACTACAAAAATCCGACTGCAGAAATACTACAAACATACGAGAGAAATTACAAGTAATACTAGAAAACTAAATATCAAATTTAGTGCTTAAAACAGGGACCTAATATTATTTTGTTTTAATTGTGAGTATTGTTGATGTCTGCATGTTTATTGATTGATTTATAAAAAAACAAATATTTGTCTCTCTAGGATTGGCACCTTGGCCAAATTTCTAAAGCCAATGTGGCCCCTGACTCCAAATATTTTCCCACCTTTGCATTAGAAGGACACGTTTACTCGCGACAACGTGCCAAACGCTCCCAGAATTATTCGACCCAGAATGATAATGCGCACTTCTTTGTTGCCCTGGCGACCGCAATAGGTTTTCTGTGGATGAGGTCATGTTTTGCGCCGATGGTTTCCATAGTAACATCCTAGAGAGGGCGCTGCGAAGGCGCTCCGTACGTAAAATGACGCAGGGCGGGGGCGTGCGCGCGCGGCGCTGCGCAAGGCTGCTTGTTGTTCCCGCAGAGAGGCGAGAAGATGGCGGCCGTGTCAAGCGGAGGTGCAACCGGGACTCCCGCCGCCGGGATAACGAATTCTGCCCGCTTGACCCACGCGGGAATGGGTCCTCAGAACCGAGTCCAGCCGTCTACCGGGATCAACCACTCCGGTCGTCCTGGAGCGGCCACCGGCTGCATCCCAAATCCTGCCCAGACTTCGACCACCAGGGCCCCCCCTGCGCGAGTGGGCCACTACGAGATCGAACGGACCATAGGAAAAGGGAATTTCGCCGTTGTTAAACTCGCCACTCATGTTATTACCAAAGCAAAGGTAAGCCGACTATTAACTGAGTGTTTTATGTGACAAACGGCGTGTTGTCATTGTGACATTTCGAGGGTTTTTAGTGAAACTGGAAGGACGAAGATGGGGCCTTCGAGCTTCCCTGACACAACGGCAATCTCCCTTTAGTGATACCGCTACGTGTTATCGGGTCATTCAATGCAGGACGGCACTAAGAACGCTTGACAATATAATATCCAACTGTCGGTAAACTCGAGACGGTCCCACGGAGTTTAAAAGCGACGTTTTCTGTGGTTCGTCTAAAGAAAGGCGCAGAGGACGGGGAGAAGGGTACTGGCGAAGATCTGAGACGCCAAATGATCCCGCTGTAGCTGTTAGCTTAGCCGCCAATTAGCTGTTTGCTCAGATGGAGCTACATCTTAAGAAATGCCGATACCGCATTTTATATTAAATGCATGATTTTGTCTGATAAGAGATTTTCCTCATTATTCACACATGCTTGTGCTACTAGGAGCTTAAAGTGCTGTTAATTGTTCACACTAGCTACCATTGCTCGAATAACCACCGGAACCCCACTTTGACAAGGACGCAGACTTTTATCTTTCAGTGCAGCGTTTTTCAACTTTATCTGAGACGAGGCACGATTTTTTTTACATTAAAATATCCCTTGGTAATATTTGAAATTGTATTCCCCGCACGAGTTTCTCGTTTGTTTCTTTTAAAAAAGGGACAGCCTTGTTGTGGTAAAACACCTTCATTCATTAGTAAAACTGTTTATTTGAATATTAAGTAAAAATACATTAACTATCTATTGAAACATAAATATTTTGTTTGTTTGTTGTACATGATTCAATTGTTTGTTTGTTTGTACATGATTCAGATTGAATCGTTTCTTGTACATGATTCAATTGTTTGTTTGTTTGTACATGATTCAAATTGAATCGTTTCTCCGGCGCCGTCACGAATGGCAGCCACTCCAGCAGCTCCCGTGTTATTTTCGATTGTTCTCAGTTATTTTCGATTGTTCTCAGCTTAGGGATGCTGCTGGAAAAGTGAATTTCCCTTCGGGGATGAATAAAGTATCTATCTATCTATCTATCTATCTATCTAATAGGTGTTCGTAATCACGTGATCTACATTTGTGCACCTTAACCGTTGGCGACCATGTTGGATGGGCATGTTTACATAGTGGTTTCGTTAGACGAACTTCCCCGGCGGTTGTGACGTTAATGTTCCCAAATTGTATTCAGTAGGTTTTATTATTTTGTTTTTTGTCTTTCTGTGGAATTATGCCCTTCAACGTTTGCAAGATTATGATTTCACGAGTAAAAGGCAGATGGTTTGTCTGTTGAATAAATGTTAAGTGAAAGGTTAAAGATTAGTCTAATAGGTGTTTAAGGCTGCATAATTATAATATGTAATTAAGCATTTCAGTTTTTGACTTGTGTAGGTAAAATTTTGTGGAATGTACAGATAGTTGGTACTAGGTAGCGAGTCACAGGAAAAGACCAAGTTCTGTAAAAGTTATAGCGAGCACTTGGCTGGAAATTTACCTGGTGATCCAAAAGACAATCAACAAGAAATACAGTACAGGCTCTCTAATACGGATACAATTTGGGTGTTAGGTCTGCACAACTAAGCCTCAATAAGTGCGATCGTTGCTTTATTATCGACAATTCCTGAATTCTCTCGACCTGAGAGTTAACTATTGCAGGGATACAAAAATCCCCACACCTCATACTTTCATTCGAAAAGACAATAACACAACAGTGTAGAACCAGGAACCAGGGTGTCCCCTGAGGACAGCAGAGGTGGCCGCGGACCTGTTCTGAACATAGCTCACCAGGCCTGGGGGATTGTTATTTTCTATTTATTTTTTTTACTGATTGACTGAGCCTATTTAACCCGACTTCCAATGATTAACCTGCTAATGATACAGTTACAACATAGTAATAACATAAGCTGTTATTTTTAAAATGCTTATCAAACTGGGTGCCCTTTGCACTAATTCGTAGCAAAAACTAGGCTGGAAGACCCCTGGTGTAGACCAGTGCTGGGCTCGTTACTTCAAAAAAGTAATTAATTATAGTTACTCGCTACTTCTTCCAAAAAGTAACTTATTTAGTAACCGAATAACTATTTCTGTTACTTTAAAAAATAAGTTGTACGTCAAAGAATTTGAATTTTTTGAGTCAATTGAAGAGAGAAGAACAGACAGACAGGTGTTTTATATAGCGTTGTAATATTTACTGCACTTCACCTGCAACATTTATCCTAAACTTGAAGTGCAACAAAAATAAATGGTAACCAATGTAATAAAATAACAATCAACAGTAAACAAAATAAAGTGAGTTAAAAAATTAAATCCCTCAACAGCCTGAGACCATTGGTCAAGTAGACATAGCCTACTGTACATCAAGGGTTTTTTTTTCACAACGATGGTTAATTATAAAACAATATAAATTGATTTTCACTCTATATGAAGTTGGCCTTTCTATGAAGTCACTATCTTTGATTTTTGCATTTCGGAGATGGAATATGAGCTTGCTCTGTCCACTCCACGCATCGGCCCGGTATTGCAGTACCTCCGGGAACGGTGCATTCGCAATGATCGCAGCAAGGCTTTAGGGCTAGGACCTTAGCTTGGCCTTTTGGCTGAGAGTAAGTGTCCCGGCTCCTAGGCTTTGTAGCGTATTATGAACTGACTGATAACGGATAATGGATAATGAATAACGAAGATAGATCAATAACCCTTAAAAACCCCAAAACCCCCATATCATAAATTACAATTTCTAGTCAGACAACTCCTCAGGTCGACATATGCTACTGTAATTTCTAGTATTTTCACACAACAAAAGGAAACAGTTAAAAAAAAGTGCGTTTCACACTGCAGTGTGAAATTAATACATTACTCCCTCACAACCAGAGACAACTAGTCAAGTACAAATTGGCAACTGCACTTCAAATATTTTGTTCACAACAAAAGTCAACAGTCAAACAATATAAAGTGACTATCTAACCCCTTTCTCTACCTCTCTTCCCTCTCTCCTTTATTCTCTATTCTCTCTTTCTGTCTCTCTGTGTCTGTCTTTCTGTCTCTGTCGATGATATCTGACAAGACTACTCTCGGTGTGGAGAGAGCAGCAGTTTTGGAGCAATTAGTGTTTAACAAGGCAGGAACCACTAAGAGAATTATATACTAGTTTCTCCAAACGAGATGCTTAGTATTGTGAATTAAATGGCGCTCTTACTCATGATATTACGGTAGGACGTTCTTCATTGTGTGATGTCATCACGCACGCACCGCATGGTTTTGTTATTGTAGATATACCAATATACAATATACATTGTAGATAACCAGTATACAAAAATGGAAACAAGCACATTTTTACCAACTATAGACCGGTATCTCTGCTTCCTCAGTCCTCCAAAATATTAGAGAAACTTTACAATAATAGACTAGAACAATTTGAAGATAAACATGAATTGATTAATGAAAGTCAATATGGTTTTAGAGCAAACAGATAAGCAACAATGGCTATTACTGATGCAGTAGAAAAAATCACCAATAGCATAGAATAGAAGAGATACGCAGTCGGGGTATTTGACTTAAAAAAAGCACCATTAATCATAATATACTTTTAAAAAAACTGGAAAGATATGGCATCAGGGGAGTGGCTTTGCAATGGATTCAAAGTTATTTGACGGGGAGGAATCAATATGTAAAAATGGGAGCGTTGTCATCTGAATACTTGGACATCTGTTGTGGAGTACCACAGGGTTCTATCCTGGGTCCAAGGTTATTTAATTTATATAGTAACGATATTTTTAATGTTTCAAAACTATTGAAAATAGTAATATTTGCAGATGACACTAACATTTTCTATTCAAATGATAACTATATTGATTTGGTAACCTGTATTAATCGTGAACTAATTAACCTAAAAGTATGGATGGATATAAATAAAGTATCTTTAAATTTAAATAAAACCAAATAAATATTCTTTGGTAATCGCAAGGTAAATCAAGATTTAGAAGTAAAAATGGATGGTGCTGCAATAGACATTGTATCAAAAATTAAGTTTTTAGAGATCAGAATAGACAATAAATTAAGTTGGAAAACACACATCAGACACATACAAACTAAGGTATCTAAAAGCATTTCAATAATTAATAAAGCCAAATTCCTTTTAAATTATAATGCATTGTATTTATTATATTGTTATCTAGTTCTGCCATATTTAACATATTGTGCAGAAGTCTGGGGCAATAATTACAAAAGTTCACTACAGCCCCTTTTTATCCTTCAAAAACGTGCAATAAGAACCATACACAGGGTAGGATATCGGGACCATACTAATATTTTATACATGCAATCCAAATTATTAAAATTGGATGATTTAATACATTTTTTCACTTCACAACTGTTATTTAAGGTCAACAAAAACATGGTGCCAGAAAACATCCAAAAATTATTCATTCGGGTAGAGGGAAATTATAACTCAGATTCAGATCTACTTTATTGTCATTCTAGTACACGTGTATACAGAACGAAATGTCGATACATCTGACCCGCACAGTTTCCTCGAATGTACAGATATAAGTAAAAGTTGTATTGTATTATGGCTACGTATAGTATTTTACCATACCATAGTGCCGATAGTGCAAGAGGAGTAGCTAACCAGATGTGCAAAATGGGCATTCAGGTTAACAAGTCAGGTAAACAGTAACATTAACACTGTAACATAACGCTGTAAGTACAATAGTGCAGAGAGCAAATGTGCAAGGAGTGGCAAGCTATAAAGAACTGCCAGTAGTGCAAAAAGTCAGATTAGCAGCCGTTAAGATTTAGGTTAACTATATGTTAACTATATGTTAGATTGACCATTTAACAGTCTAATGGCCAGGGGGACTAGACTACTGCGGAACCTGGTGGTCCTGCACCGCGCACTGCAGTACCTCTTCCCAGAGGCTAGCAGAGTGAACAGTCCATGATGGGGGTGAGAGGGGTCCCCGATAATGTTCTTGAGGGGCTGTAGTAAATTCAAAATCCCAAAGTTGAGAACAACCAGGAAAAGTGTGTGTGTATGTGCGCGCGCGCGCGTGCGTGTGGAGTCAAACTTTGGAATAATTTACGAGATCAAACAATGTCCAACTATTCATGTGTTCAAATTAAATACAAATACAAAAAAACATTATTGGCAAAATACAGGGATGAAGAAAATAGCATATGAGTGAGATTGGAAATACTGCGTTTAAAGCTATGGTTAATTTGTTGTTATTGTTGCTATTATTATAACATAACTGTTATTATAAATATTATGTTTGTTTTTATTGTTATTATCATTGGTGCCGCAGTGATATTTGGTAACTAGTGGCATTATGACGTTGAGGGATGGGTATTACGAAGATTAGTGTATAAAATATGTGATTATTGTAATTATTATAATTATTGATATCTGACCTATGTAATAAGTATATCCATGAGATTTTGTTATATTAGACACAAGAGGAGAAGAGGATTCGTAAAATGTATTTAATAGGGAATATAAAGGGGTAGGCAAAATAAGCATCTGCTTCTGACTACCCCTTTTCGAACCTGTTATGTAACATTATTTTGTTGTTGACTCTTTGTTTTTGTCCTGTATTTATTTTAATGTTCGAAATAAAGTTTTAATTCATTCATTCATTCATAGATGGCTGCTTTTCACGTTTGTGAAAAAATATACCAAAAGGCTGACCTAGGATTCCCTGCTATCTTTCTCATACACAAGAAGACTGTACTCTCTGACATAGCCTAAATTTGGGACAACAGTCTGATTTCGACTAGACAAAATAACGTACCGCTTTTGACAGTCAGTAACGTTAACAACGTTGCAACCGTGGAAAAGAAAATTGCCTAGATTATCCCGTTACTGAAAAAAACGCTGTTACATAAGGGCCTTATATATAATGGCGTTAATCCCAACACTGGTGTAGACCCATGATAACATCATGCCTTGTCTGTTGGACCCATCCAGTATGGCCGACTGTCTACATATGCGTTTGATGGCACTTAAAAACTATCTTTGAATCTTTAAAATAATAAAATAGGTTGAGAAATTTACTTTTTTTTTGCATAACAGTAGCCTTACCTCACAGGAGCTGACATAGTTGTCAGCCATCTTGCTGATATGGGTACCCAAAAACTTCAAAAAGGCTGGGCAACAAATTTTCAGGGTTTTTAGCGCAACATTCAGGATTAAGCTTGGGCCTTCTACTCCCCAGACACAACGGCAAGCTCCCCTTTAGTGATACTGTTGTGTGTTATCGGGTGATTCAATGCAGTACATCATTGGCAATTGTTGACAATGAAATAATTAATTGTCAATAAACCTTTGACAGTCCCACGGAGCTCAAAAGTGACATTTTGTTACGGTTAGTATGAGGAAAAGCGCAAAGGACAGAGAAAGGTACTAGCAAAGATCTAAGATGCCAAATGTTCCAGCTGTTGCTTTTTCCCAACACTTTTTTATAATTGAAAAATAGTTAGACACACTATCCGTCGAAAATGTTTAAAATTAAAGTCCCAGCAGGCATCAGTCCAATTATTTTTAAGGGACACTTTGTATTATTATCATAAACAGCCTCACATGCTCCCACCCCCTCTTTTGAATTGTACTTAGTTTTCATTTTTTGTATTTGTCTTTTTTTATTGATATTACAGTTTTTATTCTTCGCACAACGGCCGTAGGTGTCCTGAAAGGCGCTTTCGAAATATAATGTTTGATTATTATTATTACTTCGTGCCTCCTTGTGGTTAACCCTCCTGTTGTCTTCAGGTCAAAATGACCCACCACTGTGTTGTTAAAAAACCCAGAAACAAATCCCTTAATGACGCATTTTTTAACTTTCGATTTTATTTCTTTTTCTAGATGAGACCTAACATTGGAAAACAAAAAAGAAATGTTTTTATCAAGCTGAATTAAGCTGTATTAAGCTGAGTATAAAACTACCAAAATGTCGTTTGAAATGAGGAACTGAGATGTTTCTCATCTTACTTGTCTGCCTGCTGTGATGATTTGATATACAGAAACTGCCCTACTTACGAACAAGATCGCTCGTAAGTTGAATGTGTTCGTAAGTTGCCTCAGTGCTCTTATATTTTGTATGTTAAAGGTTCATACAGGTATGTTTAAGGCTTTTTAAGTAACCTGTATTGTTTTGTTCTCTAAATAAACATTTCATAAAATAATATGGTCTATAAAGATAAATAAAGTTAAGTTTAACTTACTTTTGGAAGATGGGATTCAAGAGGTCCTCCTCCGTGGTAGAGAGTGGACGAAAGAAAAGCGATCCAACCATTTTCTCAACCACATCAAGCTTTCTTATTCCACTTTCATTTCAAAGGATACGCTCGCCTCTTCTTTATACTTTGCACCAACCATATTGAATGGATCCACGAGATATTAACCAATAAAATGTCAAAGTTCTTAGCGCTCTGGAGATTCAGTCCAGTATGTTTACACATGAAGTAAGAAGAGGAAGCCGAGTTCTACAGGGTGGATGCTGTGTGACCTCTCACAGCGCCACCACACGCCGGTAACGGAGGAAAGAACCACGACTGTATTGTGCTGTACTTGGAAAAAGGTGCAGACAATACAAAATCTAACTTACAGCAATGTCCGGATATTTTTCGACATTCCTAAAAAAAAGTTCGTATCTACCGTTTTTCGCAAGTCGAATGGTCGTAAGTAGGGGAGCGTCTGTAATTACGGCTGGTGGGCATAAGATCTTGGGCCTGGGACCAAACCCGATTCGACTGGTCCAAAATTCGGGCCGGGTTCAATTATTAAGTTGCGCCGGTCAGGCTTCTATCTCACTGCTATTTTTTTTTGTGTTTTTTCCTTAGTGGAGGATTTACACAGCATGCACTTACCTTTACTCAAGTAATTATTTCGATAAACTGATAGTTTGGTAAGAATTTTCTTTAACTCCAAATCACTGAATCCAAAGAAATTTTCCTCCTTGGTGTTGGGGTAAAATTCGCGTGGCTTACTCCTTCCACCTCCCTCACGCCAGACGTCATTTCTGCTTCTTGCAAATATCTTACAAGCTTTAGAAACTTTCTGCTTTTTGGCCAAATCTTTCACTAATTGCAGCTTGTAATCTGCAGAATGTTATTTTTTTTCGGTGCCAATTTTTTCAGTTTCACTTTCGTTCCTTGTAAGCTGCCCAAATGCGCACTTCAGCGGCAAACTGTTCATTTTGGTGCTGCGTTTGCGGCACACAGTTGATTTGAGGGACTTTGTCCCAAGTAAACCTCAAGCTGCGTATTTCAGCCGAAACGCACAGTTCGGCGCTGAAGTACGCACAGGTGAAGTAAATCTTTGTATTAAGTATCAAATCCAGTTAATCTGTCGGGTTCGGGTTTATATACCCGTGACTCCGGCCGGGTCGGCCTCAATATTTTAGGGCCGATCTTGCCTTTAACGGCTGGGTTCGTGTTTGTTGGCGTGGCCATTTTTGTTATTGTTGGCTCCCGGTTATCCTGGCTGCTAACTGTATGTTATCAGTCACTTTCCCATCCGTTTTTCAGCCGATTGGTCCCTGTTTGCTCTTTTTAGCAGCAGCTACCCTGTCGTGTCCCGGGTGGTTTAGCCCCCAGATAGATGTGTGTTATTTTTGACAGTGCACCCACTTGCGACACAACGCCTAGGGATTCTCTACAAAAACTACCAAAACTTTGCTTAAAACACTTAAAACGTCTCTGACTAAATTACATGTAAACCAAAATCGTGACTGGCCTACTAGGGCGCTGGTGTTCTTCACATGATGTCACAGCTCAAGAAGTCAAATACGAGACAGGCTGTTCTTTGCTCTCTTTTTTTCTTTGTATTTGGGTTAGCTGTGTTTTATTTTATTTAACCTTTTGATTTTAATATAGCTGCATGATCAGTGGCTCCGTATAACAAATTGGTATTGTGCTTACACATACACACCACATGCATTACACTTTTACACTAATTCCATCCTTCTTACAACACTCAAGTCAACCCCAAAACATTATCACCTCTTCCCTAGTTTCAGTAGAGCGATCGTGTCCGTTATGAATTTTTTTATATCATGTTGACACGCAATCCTGTCAACAGCTGGCTAACAAGTTACCCAAGTCTATATATGGCCAGAGCCTACAGATTGCTAAATGGCTCTTTGCAAGGGCCTGGGAAATTTATATAAACGATTAATGGACGGTGTAGAACTGTATAAAATACAACAGAATAGTTTGAAAACGTTTACCAAGAAACGCACCTATGATACTATTATCATTATTATTTAATTTTTCTCAATTGAGGTAGTTGTATTGTAAATAATGAAATGAGCGTGAAAATGTAGTGTGTGTGCGATCTGTTTGCAAACATGCTGGCCATTTGTCATACGTAGCTGCTCTGTCGCAGTTATATTGTTCTAATATTGAATAGATCAAAATGCACAATGGAACCCAAATAAAAGGCGGATTAATTAAAAGGAATATATTACTGATGGAAAATCAAAAGAATTGAATAAGCCTTGTGTTATGGTTTGGTAAATTCTTTGCACATGGTAGAAATTTGGCCTGTTTCAAGCCAGGTAGCGAAGCTTAAACGATGTTGTCCGACGACTATTGGCAGGGATCAGAATTTTCCGCGGATCCGCGGATTTCCGCTGTTTTTGAACCCCAAAGGCATTCCGACTTTTTCACTTTTTCTCTTGCGTAGCAAACAAATTCAAAATCCGACTGTCTCACTCTTTCCTTTATTGCTCTGGCGCACCCTGGCGGCCGTTAGAAAAATTGGCCGCATTGTCGCACAAGCTGCAGGGACTGAACTGCATTTGAACTTATCTTGCAGTATTTACAAAAAAATCAGTTATGTGGGCAAATTATTTTAATCTTCTAAAAATGTTACTTAAATGATAAATATAAGCATGGTTTTGGACAAGTAAATTGCCTAAAACCCAGGTTTTGGGGTGGGGGGTGGTGGGGGTGTTCGGGGGAGGGGCATCCGCCCTGGTTTATTCCTGGACGCTGGCTATTTCAGCTGAAAATGAAAATCTCCATTCTGATCCCTGTATTGGGAAATAAATATTATATTTTTTTACCAGTCCAATATCAGAGAAAAGGGATACCCTAATCACGTGCTCTATCTTGGGTTACCTTTCGCGGTGTTTCGCAGATTTTCACCGTGCATTGTGTTCTGTATTCTGATTGGCTAACAGTCAGTTTACTGCCATCGTTTAGCTGCGTCTCATTAAATTTCTTCACATTCAGAACACAGCACAGAGATCACATCTCGTCAATGCTTTGTTTTGATCAGACAGTTGGATTCCCCTGGTTCTTACCAGTTTTAAGTCAGATGCTAGGTGCTAGTTGATGGTTGTTGGGCGCTGCACCTGGGGAGATCCTTGGAGGGGCATTGCGCTAGTCACCGTTGATACCGGTCCCACCGACACTTGCACCAACTGTTCCGCAGCTGGGGTGATCCGTGGAAATGGGACATGCGCACGTCCAGAGTTGCCATAGACACCCGCCACACTGTCACCCTGGCACCCTCCGCCTCAGCAGCTGGGGAGATCTGCGGGAAGAGCCATGTGAGCATCCAGAGTTGCCACTGACACCCTCCCATCATCTACCTCCGCACGAGACCGTATAATAATTGTAAAAAAAAAATAAAAGTTCCTAGTTTGTGGATTTTGACTATTGCATGTCCGTTTTGATATACAACTCGACAGAAAATAAGGGATTGCTGTATTGAAAACCTCCTTTAGGCTGCCGCTGCACGACACAGGGAGTAAAGTGGCACCGCGGTGCCTGACAAAATTCACTAGGGAGTCATTTTTCAACCCAGCTTGGAGAATGAAACAACACATTGTCCCCCCTGCTCAGTCTCCCTTACTTGAATGAGGGCCATAGCCAAGGCTTGCCTTATGCCAGCGGTTCTCAAGCATTGGTACTTTTTTTTTTTTTAATTACTTTCCAGAGAGAAGTGCAATTGCACCTCCACTACACTGGTGGGGCAGTGTCACTCTCATTGGGTGTAAAATAGAGACAAAGTCGTGGGCCAGTGTGCCAAACCCCAACACTGTGAACTTTTTGATGCATTCGACAAGTGATTATTGGAATAGCCAAAATGCTACAAAGGCAGTGTTCTCATTTGCCCGCGTCCCTGCGTCCTACACGAATAATTTTTGCTGGGGACGCATAGTTTCAAATCAACGTGCGTCCCCGGGACGCAACTTTTTTGACACAAAATTGTCATTATTACCCGATTACTTTTTTTAACAAAGATTTACCGCACTCAAAACTTTTCGTCAGGCAGATCCGCCATTGTTGTTTTGGTCACGCGGTCCGAGTTTTCGTCTGCATGCTGATCTCGGCAAACGAGATCTCGTTGCTTCGAGATGACGTCATTGTTCTGGTGGTTGTTGTCGAGGGAAGGTGAAGGTTAAGTATGCCTCCGAAAAAACAGTATTAGGTGAAAATCAACACAAAATTGGTAATTTCTTCAGTGTCAATAATAAGTCGAAACGTAATGCAGGAAGTGATAACAACGGCAATACTTCCGGCACGAAAAAAACGGCAAGGCAAACACGTGTGTTGAAGCGAACGATTCGACGAAAGAAAATTAACAAAAGAAAACTCCTAGCAAGAAAAGGACTTTTCTGCCAAAATTGACTAAATTATATTCCTGGTTACGCTATGAGGAGGATGATAATGGATTGGACCTTGAGAAGGCATCACTGTGGCAAGACGCCAAACCACGAAGAATATATGAACTGAAAAATCTGAAGTGATAACTGCTTTGTATTACCAATTAACTGTGATGATTAAAACTGAATGAAAATATAGATCAATATAATTATTTCTGAAATATTATTTTGTATAATGTACAATATTGTTGTGAACTGAAAAATCTTGAAGTGATAACTGATTTGTATTACCACAAAACTGTGATGATTAAAACTGAATGAATATATAGATTTATATTATATATTTGTCGCCGATTTACAATTTCAACCTCGATAACACTAAATCTTGGGGACCCATAGATCTCTGTTGGGACCCATAGATTTTTGAGCATGCAAGTCCCCGGGACCCATCACTTTTCAGAGGTAAAATGAACACTGCAAAGGTTTCGACCTTTAATCAGTTTATCAATGGCTGGGTTCGAGGGGTCTGTATGTGCAGACTCAACAGCTTCTGTCTTATGTGTGCAGAATCAAGAGCTTCTGTCTTACATACTGCTAAGGTTAGTGCCGAGTAGACCTAAGTATCGTCTTGACTTTGTCTTCAGTAGAGACTAGAGACTAAATTAATTGATTTAGTTGTAGAGCTATCAGCTTGGTTAAATTTTTCAGAATATCCTAACCATTCATGCGTAAGCATTAACTGGTATACCAAAAACGGAAACGTGGGCATGTATGATATTTCAAATACTTAAAAGATGCTGTTCAAATTTAAAAAAATCATTTTCTGGCATAAACCACCATTGCAGCCTCTGTCAAGCTTTTTTTGTGTCAGGTGCACTGGGATTAAACAAACCCACCCTTTTTCACCAATTCTGGGGTTAAGGTTGGTGTTTGGACTTTATTCAAAAACAGGGCTTTTCTTACTTTCACCATTTTCATGCTAAATTTAAATAAAACCTAGAGCATGAAATCACTCTCCAACTCAGTTGGGCAGTGTTAAAACTTTTTTTTATAGAGAAAATATTATATTTTTAACTTGTCAAAGACAATTACCCCACCTATTAAGTAATGAGCACATAATGCAATTGTCTTTTCCAAATTTGACAAGTAACTGACATCTGACAGAAAGTTCTTTTATGCAATAGTACAGGCAAGCATATCATTCAGTTAGCCGCCACATGGCGTTTACGTTACGTTACCTGTTTACCCAGTCAGTCAACAAAAAATATGACTAAATTTCCCTATTATTCTTTCTAAAATGACTTTGTGTTCCTGATCACTTTCCGTTCAAAACATACTCTTACATACGAATATGATTGGGGCGGTAGGTCTGCTCTACTAAGACTTAATAACCATGTTTGTTGCCTCCGCGCCGACAATTCCTTCTCTCGCCCTGAGTGGTAACTATAGCAGAGAGACGAAAAAATGACTCTTAACACCTTCCACTTTCATTAGAACAGCCAATAACATAACAGGGTAGACCCATGATAATATCAAACTCCGTCCGTTGGACTTATCTTATATGGCCAACTGTCTGTATACGAGTATGCACGTGATATCAGACGAAAACTATAATTACTTTTTATTTGACAGTTTATGTCTCAAATATCTTCTAATAAGCTAATTATCACCTTAAAATTTAAGAATGGGTATTTTGGTAAGCCTCTTTTTCAGACTGGATGATTTCCATTTTGCTCTGTTGCATTCACATCAAGCTCACAATGTGCAGCCAAAATTCAGTTTGTTGCATGGAGAAATGTTATAGTGCTAGTCAAATTACATTTTCAACATGTTTTACAATTTGTTCGTTGCCAAACACTATACTAAACATAGTTCACAGCTTGCGGACCACTTAACTGCCTGGTTATTTTGTTATTATTCATCAATACATAAATTTCCTCCCGCTTATCCTGGGTTGGATTCAATGTTCCCTCTAATTTTCCACGGGTCTGAGCGTTCACACAAAGTTGGTGAGCAACGCTTGAAACAACAGTGAGCAACAGCAATCCCAAGTGTGGCAAAGAGTCATTATCAAACATGTCCAAAACTTGACATCACGTTACATTTTGCAGAGTTTCCCGCAATGCAATTTTTTTTTTCACTTTTGAATGAATTGACTTATGTATTATTGCAAAGGTTGTACGGCCTCCAAACGTCATTTGTTTTTACAACAATTATTTCACAAGATTCCCATTTCATGTTTTTCCTGGTATCTTTTGTCGCAATAATGCTAACATT
Source organism: Urocampus carinirostris (assembly GCF_059441175.1). NCBI lineage: Eukaryota > Metazoa > Chordata > Actinopteri > Syngnathiformes > Syngnathidae > Urocampus > Urocampus carinirostris. The sequence continues at coordinate 23,439,710 of NC_142358.1, read as the reverse complement.
TTGGGGGGCTTATTTAGTCGGTTGCACGATACACAACTGTATTTAATCACATTTTTTAGTGGAAGTACAATGTTGACAACAAGATTGACTTGGTATAATTGGAAATTATTTGAATGCAACGCAAACATTTTCTTCTTTTTCCCTGTTTTTTTTTAAATCCCTTTTAAAAAAAATCTCATTGTGTTCATTTTTTCCTAGCTGTTACTTTTTTCTCTTCGTTCTCTATTTCCTTTTCCTTTGTTTCTTTCTTTTCCCTTTTCTGGCTTTTTTCTTTTTTTCTCTTCCTTTTGTTTCTTTTTTTCTGAGCTTTTCACTACTTTTTCATTTTGGTATTTTTTTCTTTTTTGTTCTATTGTCATTTGTGCATAATTTTACACAACATTTGTTCTTATGGGGATGAAAGAAGCAAAAACAACCTTAAGAGCCGTTTAGGACACGAACGGGCCGGTTCCTTTTAGTGAGCCGAGCTGAAGAAGTCTGTTCTCGAAAAACTCTAAAAACTCACACACGCAGCTGAGAGGGAACATTGCGCTGGATAGATTTTCTTGTGCGCTGAGAATGTGCAGGCAGCGCGCAATTGCGCACGCGCGCAGCTTAGAGGGAACACTGGTTGTGTTACCAAGGCAGCAGCCTTAGCATCGAAAGCCAGACCTTCCTTTCACCAGGTACCTCGTTCAGCTCACTCGATGGGATTCACAACTATTCAAATTCATAATTCTGTGTTAGGACAAGTAAGGGTCCATTAAACATTTTATTCCCAGGAAAATCCTTTAAGTTGACTTCCCTTTTAGGCATTCTACTTTGATACTATTCCGTTTGTGTTAGCATCACCTGTTGCATTGCTTCATCTCTGGCGTCTCATTTAGCTTCTTTTTGGTTTGGTTCTTATATTCTTATGCTATGATTCTGTGGTCAACTGGCTTTCCTGAGAAATGACTCACGTTAATGACATTGTATACTGCACTCCTGGCAGTCATAAGTAATGAATGCCAGTCCTTACTAAATATGTTTCTCTCCCCGCTACGTTATTTTTTCGATATATTTCAGTGTTTCCCACAGAATTTTGTGAGACCCCGGTGGGTGGACAGTGTAGTGAGTTCCAGGGGGCATATTTCCGTGGAAGAAAGCTTGGGACATATATATTTTTTAGAAATATTTTTATTGCAACTATTTTAGAAGAAAGGGCAAGAGCGTGAACACAAAAGGCAGCTATGTAAAAAACATCCAAATACTATATATGGAGGTGCACATAGATTTGGCCCTGCCTGTTGGCCAGGTTGCAGCAGCAGGCTAGCTAGGGAAAGTTGCTAAAAGTTCCCGTCAGTCACTCACCCGGGCATACATACATTTGGAAGTTGCCAAAGGCTCTGGGTGAGAGAGAGAAGGGATTCAGGCAGTGAGTGTGGTGCTTTCGCAAGGGAGAGGGGGTGATGAATAGTTTAGCACAAATACACACCATGGCATTTGCGATCGTTTCTATCAGGAGTCTCCTACCTTTTTCAAGCTGAGAGCTACTTTTTGTTTCTACATAGCGCAAAGGGCACCCAGTTCAATATGAATTTCTAAAATAACAACTTCACTAAATGGGTTGCTAAACAGCAAAAAAAGGTAGCTTGATAGTTATCTAAAAAAGTAAACCGGTGAACTAAAAGGGATCTATATAGCTAGCTAAATGAGTAAAAACCCAACTAAATAGTTAGACGAAACGCTAAACAAAAGAGAGCTGACAGCTAGCTAGAAAGGAGGCCAAAATTTAGTTTGATAACGAGTAAAAAAAAGGTCAAATGTTAGCTAGATAGCATACCCGTAAAAATGTAAAATGCTAGCTATATAGCTTGCTGAATAGCTAAAAAGGTAGCTAGATGGTTGGCTAGTAAGGTACACAGGCAAACTTATAGGAAGCTAGATAGCTATCTGAAAAAGTGAAACGCCATTTAAATGGCTGCATAGAAAGCTAAAAACAAAGCTAGATAGCCACATAGAAAGGAGCCCAAAATTTAGTTTGATGACTAGCAAAAAGTGGTGAAATGTTAGCTAGATAGCATGCTAAAAAGGTGGGAAGATAGCCAGCTACAAAGCTAGAAAGGAAGACAACTAGCTAGCTAAAAAAATGCAGATTTTTTTTTCTTCATTCACCTTATAAAACTCCAAAAATGGAATCGAGTTTTTTGTATTTCCTGTAAAATAAACCAATAAAAAGATGAATACATTGGTTTTATACACAAATAGATTTTCATTTTACTATCCTAATACATTTATTAAAAATAATTATCAAGACTTGTGTATATTTTTCTGTCCATAAAGCCCATAAGTTGGAATTAATATATTTGAATTTCTAAAATAACAACTTATCATGTTATAACTATGTTGTTACTATGTTATTACCAGGTAATTTACTAAATATAGTGTTAAATAGACCAATGACCAAAGAAAAAATATTTTTACTAGAAAATTACATTGACCCAGCACTGGTGAGTTATTTTCAGAACAGGTCCGTGGGCACCTCAGCTGTCCTTACGTTGTAGACGCCTCAATTTATATAATGAGAAGTTTTTTTGATTAACCTCACATTTATTTATATGTAAAAATATAAAATAATTTTTCAATAATACACATTTGAGACTCTGGAGAGGCCGATTAAGCCCTGGCAGCCCGCCAGACTCAGCTTATGCAAAAAAAAAAACCCAACAACACTGGTATGCAAAACACTGAATTTGACACGCCAATCGGAGCGTCATAATGTATTTCCTTTTGTTTGTGCAATTCCATTTTCATCACTTTATTTCATGTTCATGAAAGGAAAATGGATTAAGCATTTAACATTAAATAAGGATGAACCGCCAACCTGTTGATACTACCAATGGCGACACCTTATGACTTGGGATTGAAACTGCGTACTTGGGTTGCAGACTTGTTTAAAGAATAGGGTGGTCCTTATTTTTCGACTTTTAAAATTTCATGCTCTGACCCCTTGAATATGTTCCAATATATACAAAACGTAATTAGGCAAAGTTTCATCAAAATCAAAGGATATTTAGAGGTCGCTCAAGGCCTCTGAAATTTTGGTATGAAAAATAAGGATTTTTCGCACATTATATCAGACCTAGTGTACAAAGTTACTTGTAACTTTTCTTGTGTTACAATTATAAGCAATGGACTGAAATTGGATGTTCTAAAACGCCGTACACATAGGGTTAAGATTTCCGTTTTTTTCTCGAAAATTGCCAAAATTTTACCATTTTGGGAAATTTCAAAGTCGTTGAGCTACCTCTAAATATTGTCCAAATTGTTCAAAATTGCACACAGTGTGTTTTTATCGATATAAGAACATATGCGGGGGGTCAGAGCCCAATATTTAAAAAAAAAAATTTTCGACCCCCATTAAGGACCACCCTATGAAAGAAGAACTGCAAGTGGCACTCTCACAGTGATTTCTCAAGTGATTGCTGCCTTCGAGAGTATAAAGATGCCTTTTCACACTACATAGTGCAGCCATAGTGAATGGCTGTTTAAATGTTTGCTTTGTTTTTGTTTTTGAAGGATTCTCTTTTCATGAAATTGGAACTACAATTTATCATTCGTTGATGAAAATATTTCCTTGCGTGTACAAATGTATTCGTTTGCCATTTAATGTGCAGTGTACAAAGACTTGTTTTTTTTTCCTACGCCAAAAACTAACTTCATCTTATTCCAGCTAGCTAGCTAGCCAGTGTAGATATTGTCTATACCAAAAGCTAGTGACGTCTTATGAGCTGCTTTATTACAAAAGCTGCAGGGTTCAAAACACCTAAAAAGAGTAGAAGCCCATTGTCCTGACAATGCAGTACTTACACTTATCATTGCTTCGCCACCTGAATTGTTATTATATTATATTATATATATTATAGAGTAGAAAAAACATAGGAACGTACTTATAGTTAATCACTTTCTTATTTAATTATTTGCCCATTTTACAATAGTCGGAAGCAGTAGTAAGTTTTTAATTTTTTTTCTTTGAATTCGAAATCAAATCTCAATAGTTGATTATTCATTTTGGGATTAGTGTGTAGAAGGAGGGGAAGGAACAAAGGGTTTATAGAATAGTTGAAAAACATTGGTCTTATTTGGAATTAAACTTTCACTTGTATGCATGGACTTTGCAGAGCTAGCAAACAGAAAAAGAAGTTTCAGTTTTTCTTTACCACGCCTGTTTATTACAAATAACAAAATATGCGTGTTCCATTAAATCTACAAAAATTGTGGGGGGAAAAAAATCAAGCATTGTTCTTTCCTCTTTGAAATTTATCTTTTTAGAAATACATTGACAGTTATGAAAATTAAACTGTTATGTTCATACCACATTTGTACAATAAAGTTATTAATCGTAGCCTCTTTTTGTCGGTATTTATTTTTTAAGCGACAACATTGTCAAAGAACCACTTTCAATCTTAAATAGGCACTCTTAAATGCTACAAAGAAACAACACTTCCAATCTTTTTTTTGATTCATTTTGAAAATTTTCCATGTTAGGCAGCTCTGTCAGTGTGTGTGTGTGCATGTATATTTATACATATATATATCATATATATATATATATGATATATATATATATATATATATATATATATATATATATATATGTATATGTATATCATATATAATCCTTCTTAACACATCACAATTCACTATTAGAAATAATAAGGTGTTGTATACCAACTGCCATAATCACATTGGTCAACATTTAGCTGATCAACATGTAAAGTTTTCAGTCAAAACAGAAAAGCATTACAATTGTACATAAGAGATCATAAAATAGTCTCACTAAAATGCATTTTTCTTGCTTGGTCATGTTATTAAAAAATATTTATTGTTTGAAATAGCTTTGTAGTGTTTCATGACTGCGTCCTTCCTTTGAATGTCCCTCATTTCCTTATTCTGTCTGCAACAGGAAGTCTGCCCTGTCAGGTTTCCTTAGTTATCAGGAAAAGGGAGGTTGGGATGGCACCCAACAAAATTTGACAGGATGTGTGCCCAACAGGGCATGAGTTCAATTGGGCATTGTTAAAACATTTTTTTTTTCAAAGTTTAAGGTCCCAGGGTAGTCCTTGGGACTTAAATTACTGTTTGTTTGATACATTGCATACGTTTGCATAAACCATAGTGGAAATGAATTCAATTGTTGTTTTGTTCAGTATATCCACATCCTTCTTGTTTGCAATTTTTTTTACAAAATAATTCTGCTCGCACCTTGTTCTAAAACCATTACTTGCGACAAGTTCCTTGTGTCTGGAGAGCATGTTTCCCTGCTACACAAGCAAATCAAGCTACGAGCATGAACCTTTAATATTTTGAGCTCGTGTAGAAGTAACACAGTAGTTTAAAATTATGCCATCGTTATTCCCGTTGCCATAGTGACTCTTTGCATCAGGGCTCTATTAGCGTTGTCTTTAGCGAGCGCCAATGTTCGAGTTTAAACTACACTGACTTGTTTAAACTCACTCATATCTATGGCCCTGGGACCAAAATAACAGTTATTTTTCATCACACTGTGGCACAACTCAGAAGTTAGGGTAAGATTCAGAGCTTGTTATACCTGCTATGTGAAATGGACCAGTCTTTTCATTAGCTCCAAGCATGCTGTTTGTGTGACCCCAAAAATTATGTGTACTACTCTGCTAAAACCACATCCAAAAAGTATTGAAAAGGCCCACTGTTAAAAGTACATGCCATCGGTGGACATGATCAAATGTATAGTGATTAATTTCATTCCCCAAAATGGGAATGAACACGGTTTTAATGGTAGTCACTAATGTAAAATGATGAGTTGGAAAATATTCAAAATGAGTTCTTTGCAGTACATCAGAAATTATTTCTGTTATATTGCTTAGCTCCTTGCTGGGTAATCTCTAGGAATGCTTAATTCTTCTTGCATTGGAAGCTGGTAGCTGAAGTCCTGTTGCTTATAAGAAGCATTTCCTCAAGTATTTTTTTAAACTTCATGAGAAAAGATATCCTGTCTTAAGTGCCGTGCGAGTGAATGTTTTCCGGACATATTTGACACATTCTGGCTCCTCTCCAGAATCACCCTGGGCTTTGGGTAATTTCAAGGTCTTAAACATTCAAGGACTCTTTTTGTCTTAACAACACTCATTGCCACATTGCATGGCACGGAATACAACATGTCCAATGTTAGTTCAGTGAGAATAAAAATAAGGGATACAAGTCCAAGGAGCTAAAAATATAAATATATTTCTAAGGAAACATGTCACTAGACAGAAAACAATTGCATTAACTGTTCATGTTACTGTTCAAATTCCAGGGAAAAATGGATACCTATGTTAGAATTGTAGTAGTTGGATAAGTCTTACATTTAGAATCACAATTTATTTCATAATTGGAATTTCAATTTTAAACATTTGTGCTTTTTTATTCAGCCCAATTTCACGTCTTGATTTGAACCTCTTACACTACAGCAACTGTACAAAAGAAAGCATCTGAATTGTTTTCACATAAATCTATACAATAAACATATGTATGCTGTCACAGTCATGTTAACGTGTCAATTGTATGGGCCTTATTTTGCATTTATTTAAGGTTTACAATGCAAACCAAATGCAAAAAATTGGATAAAATTACACACAAAATGTAAATGGTGTGTTTTTCACTGTGACAATTTATCCAACAATGTAATTCTATTGACATGCCGTTCAAAGTACACCAGAGTGACTTAAAACATGGCAATGTGGCCATTTTGGTGTGGGGGGGAATTTGGTACATCATGTTTTTGAAAGACAAAAACAAAATACAAATTAAACTGCAATCAGTTAAATCCTGTACCACACTGCATATTTTTTCCACGTTCTATCCTTTTAGTACTCTTCCTTAATTATACCCTTTGTTTATTTCTCAACCGGATTTTCTTTACCAGGTGGCCATAAAAATTGTGGACAAGACCCAGCTTGATGATGAAAACTTAAAAAAGATCTTTAGAGAAGTTCAAATCATGAAGTTGCTAAAACACCCACATATCATTCGTCTGTACCAGGTAACTTCGAAATTTCTACTTTGTTGTTCTGCTTGTTGAGTTAAAACAGTTTCTTATTTTGAAATGACGGCCCATACATGTTTTTGTTTTTTTTAGGTGATGGAGACAGAAAGAATGATTTATTTGGTAACCGAATATGCTAGCGGTGGAGAAATCTTTGGTAAGTTTGTGTCATTGTTTGAGTACCATTGGTAATCGTCGTTTTAGGGATTTTTTATAGGGACACACATTTCTACCTTAATCTTTTGCCAGATACTCCTTATCATCAAACTAAGCAATATTTTATAAGTACAGACGCTGCCCTATTTACAAACGAGATTCCGGACGTTTGTAAGTTGAATTTGTTCGCAAGTTGCTTCAGTTCTATATTATGTATGTTTAAGGTTTATCTAAGTATGTTTGAGGCTTGTCTAAGTATTGTTTTGTACTAAAAAAATAAACGTTTCATAAAATAATATTCTCTATAAAGATAAATAAAGTTCAGTTTAACTTACTTTTGGAAGATGTGCTTCAAAAGGTCTTCCGTGGTAAAAAGTGGCCGAAAAAAAGCGTTTCGATCATTTTCTTGACCACATCAAGCTTTCTTATTCCACTTTCATTTTAAAAGAAACGGCTCGCCTCTTCTTTACACTTTACACCAACCATATTGAATAGATGCACGAGATATTCTGGTGATCCCAAGAGCAAAGAAGTGTTCTGCTGGTTCGAGAGTGTTCTCCATTCGGGCACCGGTGCTGTGGAATGCTCTTCCCCCTGAGATCCGATCTGCAACCTCGGTGGAAATGTTTAAATCTAAGCTTAAAACTCACTTCTACTCTATAGCATATGAATAACCTACTCTTCTCGTCGGCTGAAAATAGTCTGTGTAATATAGTGTAATAATCTGTGAAGCCCTTTGAGACTCTTCGTGATTTAGGGCTATACAAATAAAAATGACTTGACTTGACATGAAAAATTAAACATTAAAAATCTTAAAAAGTTTTTATTATCATAGTTTTTATTTTATTATAGAATGTTTACATATGAACTAGGAAGAGGAAGCGTATTTCTTCTTCCGGGTGGACGCTGGGTAAGCTCTCACAGCGCCATTCGCCGGTAGCGGCGGAAAGAAGCACTAAAATTATGTCCTGTACTCTGAAAATGGTGCACACAATACAAAATCTAACTTACAGCAATGTCCAGATATTTTTAGACCTTTCGGAAAAAATGTTCGTATCTACCGTTTTACCTAAGTCTGATGGTCGTAAGTAGGGGAGCGTCTGTAATGCAAACTATCAATCCTAAATGATATCTAAGGTGCATTTTTTAAAAAAAATCAAATATACTGAAGGTACTGATGATTTAATGAATGATGGCAATAAACATTCCGCATTGTACTGAAATTGTGGTTGAATAACCAGTTTGTTTTATGCTATAGTATGTTGTGTTTCTGTGGGTACGTGGGTGTGTTGACTGCATTACTGTCCATATTCTTAAACAAATGATCTGTGTGTCTATTCCATGATTTGTTTTTAAAATTGCAACGATATTGCAACTACCTGTGGGTGATATGGAAAAAACGTATCTCCATTTGTTTTTTAAACAAATCACAAATTCTTAATCACAATTCTTTTATGAATGTTCTATTTTTCTTTAAGAGTAATTTGCATATATCTGGTTTTCTTCTGAAAACCTTCTCGCCATTTGTTTTAGTTGTATGATAATTTGATAAAAGAAATGCTTAAATCAGCATGTAGTTGTATTCCAGTCATTTATTTATTGTTTTATATTTTACCTTCTTAGCAAATCAGTGCAAAATAAAGAATACTATTTACCGCTAGTTATTTATTTATTTGGATTTTTTTTTTGTGCCAAGCAAATCACATTTTTTGGGGGGGGGCCAAAACGTTCTTTTGGTGCATCCTTAAGAGTGGGAAAGGTGAGATGGCACAACATTCATTTGGACAGGTAACTTAAAATTAGTTTTACCTGGTTATATCAGTATCAGAAATTATTTTCCCCCCATTTTATTAACACTCCACTTATTGAAACATAAATATTTTGTTTGTTTGTTGTACATGATTCAATTGTTTGTTTGTTTGTACATGATTCAGATTGAATCGTTTCTTGTACATGATTCAATTGTTTGTTTGTTTGTACATGATTCAAATTGAATCGTTTCTCCGGCGCCGTCACGAATGGCAGCCACTCCAGCAGCTCCCGTGTTATTTTTCGATTGTTCTCAGTTATTTTCGATTGTTCTCAGCTTAGGGATGCTGCTGGAAAAGTGAATTTCCCTTCGGGGATGAATAAAGTATCTATCTATCTATCTATCTATCTAATACAAATATGAGATACCAGACCCGACATTTCGCAGCGCTCCTGAAATCTCGTTTGTTGACATTGCAATATTTTAGGGCAAAAAAGATGGGCAAATGTTAACAAACTGCCTTCATCTTGATGTATGGAGAATTCCTATCTTTTCAACTCACTTGTGCTTTTTATGTTCAGACCACCTTGTAGCCCATGGCCGCATGGCAGAAAAGGACGCCCGTAAGAAGTTTAAGCAGATCGTTGCAGCAGTGCATTTCTGCCACTGTCGAAATATCGTCCACAGGGACCTGAAGGCTGAGAACCTGCTTTTGGATCACAATCTTAACATCAAAATAGCAGGTATGTGGGATAGTATTGTAAAGTCTTAATTGGTTTGTTTGTTTAAACATCAGTTGGTGCAGAAATGTACAAACATGTTTTTCCATATGCCCAAGAAGGTGCCCGAGCAATTAAATTAACCAACCTCCCGTTTCCTGTCAGACTTTGGTTTCAGTAACCTGTTTTCCAGAGGACAGCTGTTAAAGACCTGGTGTGGCAGCCCTCCCTATGCTGCACCAGAGTTATTTGAAGGCAAAGAGTATGACGGCCCTAAAGTAGATATATGGGTAAGTCGGCAATTACTGTATTTATTCGTGTATGACTCTAAAAACAACTCCCAAGTTTGAGGGCACATTATACACTAGGTTTTACAATAGTACATGACCATATTTGTGCAATGATTGATCAGTCGAAAAATATTGCTGACCAAAATCGTTAAACATCGGATGCAACAGGAATCTTACCCAAGTCGCCGTGGTAAGAGCACTGGATCCTAACCAGGAGACCACCAATGATATAGATGACATATGAGAAGGCATTCGATTTTATCTCGTTATTGCACTTTATGGTACCAGAGACAAACGTTAGAGAATGTAGAAAACAAAGTCGTCGTGAAAGATATAAACAAAAATAATCATGACAGGGGAAACAACTCTGCCATATTGATGCAATATTAAAAAAATACATTTTAAATTTGATGTTGGTTATTGTGTTCATAGTTTATGTTGTCGATAAATGAATTACATAATGGCTGCACCTATTTAACAACGCTTGCCATTTACAATACGTAGTTTGAGCTGAAAAAACAACAACAACATTTGATAACGGTTTTTAATAAAAAATGTATACACGATTGCGTGTTATTCAAGGATAAATACAGTGCACTCTTCCACAACTTTGAAAAAAAAAAAAATTGGTTTTATCAATGAAGATCTTAGAACAATTAAAATTATGCTCTTGTATATCTACTACTCTTTTGTTTGTTCAGTATTTCTTCAGAATTGTATATTTAGGGAGGGGGGTTATTTTGCGATACGATTCACACCTCGATACACCATAAAATTCTACCTCCATACGATACCATTTTACACATTGCAAAAGTGCAAAAACATTCAGTAGGGCTTTAGTGCTTTATAGTTTCTGATAAACACATTCAATATTTGACAGTACAAATGTGCTTGCATCTTAATGGTTTTTAGGAAATTGGTTGATGATTTGCCATAAAGATTGCCACATTATTTTTTAGAAGAGCCCAACCTGTTTCCTCATAGACTTCTTACAGAAAGAGATCTGAATACAAGAGCTACTCAATTATTTCAAACTGTAACTTACCAAGCACACTTTACCAATGTTCCCTCTAAGCTGCGCGCGTGCGCAATCGCGCACTCTGCGCACAAGAAAATCTATCCAGCGCAATAATCCCATTAGGCTGCATGTGTGCGCAATTGCGCACTACCCAGAGCTTTTTCGCGCACAAGAAAATCTAGCCAGCTTACAAAAATCAAGGCTCGAAATTGCTAATTAAGAAGCGAATTAAGTCAAAGTTACAGTACATGAAAGTAAAAATACAAGGGTTCCCCTGACGTTGTGTTCTAAACGCGGTATTTTGAAGTCAAGGTCGAAGTAGAACGAAGTTGAGTAAAGTCAGTAGAGTTTTTTGGAGAACCGGCTTCTTCGGCTCAGCTCACTAAAAGGAACCGGCTCTTTCGGGTCCTAAACGGCTCTTCAGGTTGTTTTTGCTGTTTTCATCCCTATATGACCAAATATTATGTAAAATTAAGCACAAAATGACGTTTGTAGGCTGTACAACCTTTGTAATAATAAATTAGTCAATTGATTCAAAAGTGAACTTTTTTTTGCATTGCCGGAAACTCAGCAAAATGTAACTTGATGTCAAGTTTTGGACATGTTTGATATTGACTTAGTTGCCACACTTGGGATTGATGTTGCTCACTGTTGTTTCAAGCGTTGCTCACCGACTTTGTGTGAACGCTGAGACCCGTGGAAAATTAGAGGGAACATTGCACGTTACCTTTATTATTTTGCTTTGTTTTGAAACAAATCCATTTAACTTTTCACAAGTTTAGTTAAGAATTGCATTGCAAAAAATGTTACTTCGAATTATGTAGTCATTGATTTGCATCAGAGGTTTTTTAAAAAAAGCTGTTAAGGGTTTAACAATTGGCAGAGAGCAGCCAATGGTTTCCTGGCCTGTGTTGATAACTGTGTTGCTTTAAGTCATCCTGCAAGTCTTATTTATATTAGTACCCATAGGTTTTTTTTTTTTTTCTAATTGTCAAAATGTTAGCCCATTCGATGCTAGCAAAAATGGAAAGTGGCACGCGATTCCCTTTTCATGGAACATGCTAGAATGGTGGCGTCTAATTGCTTGCGTCGTCTAATGGCTAGCGCTGGGAAATATTCATTTTTCAATACTGAATCAATACTGCTTTTAGTCTTATCGATAAATATCAATGTATCAATATTTTGAACTCACTCCTACAGTGCATACAAGTACAGTATTATCTTAGGGGATTGGTTAGTTTTCGAGGGTAGTCATATAAAATATTCCCTTCCCTTCGTTACAATTTTTTAAATAAATGTATTCTTTCATCCTATCGTACAGCCCTACAAAAAAAGGAAATGTTGATTCCCATATGTGCAGCGTTTTACTTTTAAAATTACATTAATTGTTTTGATTTTCACAATAGGATTAGAATTTATTTTTCTAAATGTGGCCCATGGAGTTTTATTATTTACTTATTTATTTTATCATGTTCCCATTTGGCTTGACAGAGTTTAGGTGTGGTCTTATATGTATTGGTGTGTGGTGCCCTACCATTTGACGGCAGCACTCTACAGAATTTACGAGCACGTGTCCTAAGCGGCAAGTTCCGTATCCCCTTCTTTATGTCTACAGGTAGGTAATCTTTAGTTTTTTGTTTATAGTCCAATTACTTTCACTAGATACTGCATATCACGGTCTGATTTTATGTGTATATCAAAGCTAATTAACTTAAATAATAAATTGTTAAAAGATTGCAATATTGGAGAATAATCCACCTTCTCATTATCCAGTGCTGTGCAAGCAACTCACTCTAATGCCTGAACTCGAGCACAATTCGTCAGTCAATTTCCTCCAAACCAATGTCATCGCTACTTGTTTATTAGTGTGATAGTAATTAATTATGTATGACAAATATTTATTCTATTGTTACTTAATTTGATAAAAACATTCTAATGTTTCATGTAGCAAATACATTTAAAACATCCTCAGGAGCATAGTTTTCAAATCTAAGCCTCTGTACTATACATGGTAAATAGCTTAGTCAGCTCAACTTAGCACAAGCAAGCTTTACCCCAAAATGCATTTTCTCTTTACAGTCACCACACAGAAAGAAACTGTCTTTACTGTATCTGGTTGATTTGCTTGTCTAAAATGTTGTTGCCCATTTTCTGATGAAACTCCTCCTTGGCTCTAGTGTATGTTAAGTGAAATGGCATGGGCCAGAATGAAATAAAGGTTTTGAACAACACTTTCTGGAGCATGGGTTAACAAAAACTGTATTTCACTTGTTATTGGGCCCTTTTTATTTTGGTTTAAACAAAATTGATTTCATTTTGTACTTAAGAAACATCTACCATGTTAGGTTACTAAAATTAAATGTTAACATTGTGTTCTTTTTTTTTTTTTTAACCAGACTGTGAGTATTTGATTAGACATATGTTGGTGCTGGAGCCCAGCAGAAGGCTAACAATGGAACAGATCTGTAAGAACAAGTGGATGAGACTTGGGGATCCAGACCCTGATTTTGATAGGGTAAGCCTTCAAAATTATTGTGCACTTCCTGATTCCATTAAGAATTGCCCTACTATTTTGGGGTCCCAAAACCCCCAAAGTATTGGTTTTCATTCCATTCTTCTTAATTTCAGTTGATAGCAGAGTGCGAGTTGGTGAAAACTGAAAGGGAGACAGAGCTTATCAACGAGCAAGTGCTCATAGCGATGTCCGAGATGGGGATGGACCGAGAACGTGCAATTCAGGTCAGCACCTTCCAAACGAAAATTATGATTTTAAAACACTATTTGAATACAGGTAGTTAATTTGAACTAGTGATTTTAATGTTGTGGCTTGTTGGGATCACATTTTCTTCTTCCAGTCCCTCCAAACAGATGCATACGATCACTACAGTGCCATCTACAGTTTACTATCTGACCGCCTCAAGAAACACAAGACCCTGCGTGTTGCTCCTCCCACACCTCGCTCCATCAGTTATCCTATTAACACTGTACAGGTAAGTGGTTTGACTTTGAAGACTTATTAGTGGAGCATTACAAAGGTGGGCTGACTTCCAGTTTCTCTAATTTAAAAATCTTTTTTTATGCCACACTTATCAGTGGAGATTAAAAAGATACAACACTCGCATTGTATTGGTTTTTTACCTTAACCTCATGATTTACTTCCTACAATTGGAAACTTGATGTGTAGTTAATAAGTTGATCTTGCTAATTTTTTAAATCAAATGTGTACTGTTTTAATACTCTGCTACGATTCCATTTTTGTTGTGTAATGTTAATAGAGTACTTGACTACTTCACTGTGGCCATAAGCCTCCTATTAGTGATTAATCTCCCTTTTAGATATAATATTTTTACCTGCTTCAACCATGGATTGAAAAAGCTTTTTGCCAATGAGATAACAGAAGCATATAGCACTCTTCCTCCTTATCAACAACCTCCCCACTATATTGTGAAAATGAGGGTATTGTGGAGGAATGATATTCTGATAATGATCTTCAAGTAATACAGTAGCTTAGCTGAGAAAATAAGGGTGTGCAGCCAGGACTATGTTTCCGTGAGGCAGTTTTAGACATTTTTAAGCAGTTCTGAGTTCCAGTCGTTTTTGTACAGTTTTTTTAATTGCTTATCTCTAGAGGCCCAACTTATTAGTTTGTGAGACGATATTGTCCATTTTAACAGCACTTTTGGGGATAGAACTATTCTTTTATTGCTCAAGTGCCCCAGTTTATGCACCTTGCAGAAAACTGGTCAAATAACAGTAGTTTGTAAACTGTATTGCAGTAACTTTAAGGAACATCTTGTAAAAAGTACTGTATTTTTGTGTATTTTCTCATCAGCAATTTCATGCGTTTGTGAAAGAAAATTTAGTCTTATGAACTATTTTATCATTGGCCACTTTTACCATCATAGAAATTAGTACGTTGAAAACCATTTTTGTCAATTAGAAGTGACCTTTAACCAACGTGCCAATCCCTCCCCTCTAAGAGGATTGAAAAACATGAGGGCAATCCCCACCTGACCTGTCTCTGTCTGCTTGACTTTGTAGATGGATCCACAGGGTAATCCAGTTAGCATAACAGTTCCTCATGTCCAGCTTATCAACCCAGAGAACCAGATTGTTGAGGTGAGTTGAGGATATTCTGTATTTATAATTTGTACTATTAACATTTTTCTATTTAAATATTAGGTGACCAGGAGGTTTTTTTTTTTTTTTTGGGGTGGGGGGTGGTGGTTTAATTAAGGTCACTTGATAGTCAGGCGGGCCATTTATCAGCACTGATATTTGGGAACTGGACTGATATCTGTATCAGCATTTATATTCATTCGACGAGCCGATTATTAGGTCTCATGCAGCCGAGACACTCTCTATCTTGCTCCTACTTCTCTTCACCCCTGCTACTTTCTCCGCGCTACCCGCCCT
Organism: Urocampus carinirostris; assembly: GCF_059441175.1. NCBI lineage: Eukaryota > Metazoa > Chordata > Actinopteri > Syngnathiformes > Syngnathidae > Urocampus > Urocampus carinirostris. The sequence goes on along the minus strand of NC_142358.1, from coordinate 23,424,334 downwards.
GCGCCTTCTGATTGGATAAGCGACTGGGGGCGGAGCAACTCAAATAGGGAATAAAAATGTTGGAGCGACAGTTTAGCTAACTCGTTCACACATGCATATGTCAATGATAAAGAAGTTTTTTTGCAATTAAGAGTTGGTGTAAAAAGTATAGTTAATTTGTTTTAGAGAGGCACCTTCAAGTGGAGACTGATAATTTAACTCTTATCATATGATTAGTTTGTCAATCAAGCGTGTGTGTTTGTGATTGAGAGAGAAAGGATAAAAAGCATGCTAAAACGGAAATGATTAGCTCTTGCCATAACATTTTTTTGTCAACCTGGATTTTAAACAGGAAAACTCGCACTTTTCAATTTGCCTGCTGCAGTGGATTTTCGCTGCACTTTTTGTTCTAAGTTAATTTAAGTCATGTTGGTTATATTTACATTTTTATTTATTGTATTAAAAATCAGGGAGTTATTAAAGTTTTTATGTACCTTTTGTATAAGTTAGTTTTTGGTTTAATTAAAATATGTTAGATGTGTTAAAATTGTTATTTATTTACTGTAAAAAAGTTTCAGGAAGCTTTTTAATTTTTTTGTACATTTATACGAGTTGCTACTAAGCCTGATTGTATTTCCTCCGTTGTTAGATTTTGGTCTAAGTGAGAGATAAGTCATGTAGTTGTGTTGTAATTCTAATTTACTGTAAATGTTTTCAGGGTGCTATTTAAGTTCCACTTGAATTTATATCAAATAATTGTTCTTTCTTTTTGCATTATTAAACATTTCTTATGCCAATTTTTAGGCTTTTACAGCAAATGAATGTCTGCTCCAAATATCGGTTATTGGCCTCTTCTTTATATTAATAATCGTATTGGCCCTGAAAAACCCATATCGGTCCATCCCTTGTTTTCAATCAATGGTAAATCTAAATTAATTATTTAACACAGAAATTTTGCATTTATTTTGTAACAGTTTCCAATAAAACTTTAAATTTATTTAATCAGAAAAAGTCCCGACGGACACCACTGAAACCTACATGAGGGAAAAACTCAAAAAACTTCAGCATGAGGAAATGGCCTAAGAAATCTTTAGAGGGCCTGCATATGATGTAACCCTTTCAAGTCAAGTCAAGTCACATTTATTTATATAGCCCTTAATTGTAAAAATGTCTCAAAGGACTGCACAGGATTACAATTACCCTTTCCATAATGACCAGGTTGCGATGGATTTTGCAAAGGCAACAACAGACAGTACACAGTCAACATCAACATTAAATTTAGGTAATAATAGAAATCATGCAAACAGTCCAGTTGACAGCAAGGACAAGCTTCTTGTCTCAAAGTCTTCACCGATGCAGCAGGTTCTAAATGTTACCATGCATCAGGTCCAGGTTCAGGAATTGATGTATGCACCGTCCAACATCCAAGCCGTTCCATAATGACAAGAATACAAAACTATGAGGTCAACCTTATTCATAAGCTGTATAATATAGGAGTGCCTTGAGTCTAGATTTAAACACTTCTACTGAGGTTTCAGATTTTATCTCAGAGGGCAGAGCATTCCACAGCACTGGAGCCCAAATGGAGAACACTTTCCAAGCGGAGGCTCCCACCAGGAACATAGAGTGCAATCTAATCAGAGGGGGAAAGTCAATGCAAAGTTTTTAGAATCTTAAAACCCCATCCTAAATGGACAGGTAGCCAGTGCAAGTTAGTTAAAATCGAAGTGATATGATCAAACTTTTTTGTCTTCTTCAAAAGTTTCGCTGCAGCATTTTGCAGCCGCTGCAACTTTTGATAGTAGACATTGGGAGACCAGAGACCATAACATTACAGTAATGGAGAAGAGAAATAATAATTGCATGAATTAAAGTTGAGCATCAGTATGGTTTTTTTTCTATTGGCAACAAATCAACAATCATCGAGTATCTTTGTTTTTTGTTTAGCCGGACGGGAACATGGCACTCGACAGTGATGAAGGCGAAGAGCCATCTCCAGAAGCAATGGCTCGGTACCTCTCAATGCGGCGGCACACTGTGGGTGTACCAGACCAAAGGTAATCAAGTAACAGTTTTAGGAATAACAGCGATATTGTTTTCAGTAACGGCGTAATTTAACTAATTTTTACACTGTTACAACGCCGTTACCGTTACTGTCGGTCAAATGTGGTGCAATTTGCCACTTTCCTCAGAATTATTTATGTCACGTCTTTTTGGATCATGTCACCATTCAAAATAGCAACTACCATATAATTAGATAGTGATTATGAAAATACCATTTGCTGATGCAGCTAAAGAAAAAAGCGAATGAGGGCCCGGTTTTGACAGCACCAGATTCATGTCGTCAAGGAAGCGAACGAAGGAAGCCGGCTTCCCACTAATCAACAGCTGGTTCCATCCGAGACTTCTTTTTGTTATTATTGGTCAATATGCATTTTTGTGTTTTCTTCTTTTATCTCTTTTTATTTTTGTTTTTTTATTATTTATCCCCCCTCTTTTTATAAGCCATTATGTGCATAGGGTTACATAATAGTTGCTAATGTAGGGATTAAAGCAACAGAAATAACATGAAGCGCTGTTTGGGAGCCAAAAGAGCCCAGCTCTTTTTAGTGAGCTGAGCCGAAAAAGACTGTTCTATAAAAATAGTCAGAATTCAACAAGTAAAGGCGGTGTTTTGTATTTGCATAAAAAAAATACAATTCTTTGACATACAACAACTTATTTTTAAAGTAACGAAAAATAGTGACTTTCCCGAGTAATTTGTTCGGTTACTAAGAAATAGTGGGTTAACTTTACTTTTTTTAAAGGAACATGCCAAACACTGTCTATTAATAACCTTCTCGTCTGCAGCCTGTTTTTTGTATTGTATTTAATTGTATTTCAGTATTTCTGCTTTGACTGACACTGTACTTATGAATGACTGTGCAGCTTGCCAAGCATAAAACTTTTTAGCCATGTTTCCAAATGTTGTGTTTGATGAAAAAGGTATTGATAACCATTCTTATTTATTTAAAAATTGTAAATAAAGTGATGCATGGTATAGTGTTTACTGCATCGCGCGTTGAGGTATTGAAGTAGTTTTATTTGTCTCGACATTTGACCATTGTAGCGAATTTAACGGAAAACAATTCAGTCAGTGGTATCAAATAAAAAACTGACCATGGTAATGTGTTTAAAATCTTTTTTTTTTAAATTATGATGATGGAATTTTAATGCTTAAAGAAAAATGCTTTTTGGTGGGTCTCCTAAAAGTGACAATTTTGGAGGTTAATTATTCAAGACTTTTTTGTCATTGATGGTCCACAGATAGCTGTGCAGGAAAGGCATAACATTCAATTACTTTGTTCTAATTGTATGGAATCAGTGTTACATTTTTAATGATTTTCTGTAATGATACAGTTTAAACTGATTTCTTCATATAACAGGAACATATTCCTTAGTGTATCAAACACGTCAGACTGAAGACCAAATAAGTCTTGTTTCTCTACAATTTAATTTGATTTTAAAACACGCTCATTCAAAAATAAAAATATTTTGATATAGGACTGAGATGCAAGAAGACCTTCAGAAACTGCCACCTGGTTTCCCGCGGGGAACAGTGCCCCAGGCCCCGTTCCCGCCTTTCATGCCTACAATGGGACAAATGCACACGCTCATGCCAACACAGAGCCTACAGCCCACCCAGCACTTGGAGTACAAGGTGCAATAATATCCTCCAGTTTTAAAATGATCCTATAACTTCTGACTCCATTCTGCACTTTGCGGGGCCTATAAACAGTTTTTTTAAACCAAATTAACACTTATTGATCCATTTTTGTGTGATAATTCTTCAGGAGCAGTCGTTGCTTCAACCACCCACGTTGCAGTTACTCAATGGCATGGGTCCTCTGGGTCGAAGAGCTTCCGATGGCGGTGCCAATATCCAACTACATGCTCAGCTCCTAAAAAGGCCCCGCGGCCAATCGCCTCTTGTTGCCAGTCCAGTGAGTAGTCTGAATTAAAATATGATCAGGATTCCTATGGGTGTTAAAAATCCTTGGAAATGCTTGAATTTTAATGTTGTTGTGTCAAGGATTGAAAAATGCTTAGATTTTTGGTTGACGTGATTGTAAATTCTCAAAATCGTTGCCATGTTTCACAACAAGTCTTCTTAAAAATGATGTCAGCACTGTTCACTGGTTGCTTCGCTTTGCAATTGCATTTCGTTCCCTTGTGATTAACCGCAGCTGATTTAATTTGTATGGCATTGTCTTATGAAGCTAAATTTTACTGCCGCTTTACCAGATGACTATTAAGGGAAATTTGTCTGAAAAGTATTTACGCACGTATTGTTCAGATCCACAAATATTTTTGCCGTTTACTTAAGATCTATACATCATAAATAATACACACGCAAGATTAAAAATCACATTTGTGAATCACAGATATATAGGTCCTTCTAAAAAAATTAACCCACTATTTTGTGATAAAGTTCATTATATTCCAAAGTGTAATGATGAAAATGAAACATTCTTATAGTTTTTGATTCATTGAACAATAACTGAAATATTTCAAGTCTCTTATTGTTTTAATATTAATAATTTTCGCATAAAGCTCATGAAAACCCAAATTTCCCATCTTCAAAAATTTCCACATTGTGAAAATGTGCTTTAAACAATCTACTGACCTAATCATCTGAGTCAACGAATTAACTCCACCTGCAAATTATTCCTGCCTCCCAGCCTGGTTCATTACCCAAAACCACATTCATGGGTAAGATTGTTGACCTGACTGCTGTCCAGAAGGCCACCATTGACATCCTTAACCAAGAGGGTAAGACACAAAAAGAAATCTCTAAGCGAATAGGCAGTTCTCAGAGTGCTGTAACCAGGCACCTCAGTGCGAAGTCTGTGGTAAGAAAAAGTGTATCAGAAAACTCTGCACAAGCAGGAGAGGTGACTAGATCACGTGGAAAAATGTCGGGAACGTAAGATTCCAGACCTTGGAGGACCTGAGAAAGCAGTGGGCTGAGTCTGGAGTAGAAGCTTCCAGAGCCAGAGTGCACAGGTGTACAGTCAAACAGGTTACAGATGCTGCATTCCCCAGGTCAAGCCACTTTTATACTAGAAACAGCGGCAGAAACGACTGAACCTATGCGACAGAGAAGCATTACTCGACTGTTCCTCAGTGAAGCAAAGTACTTTTTTCTGATGAAAGCAAATTTTGCATGTCCTTTGGAATTCAAGGTGCAAGAGGTTGGAGGGAAGACTGGGGAGAAGGAAATTCCAAATTGCCTGAAGTCCATTATCAAGTACCCACAGTCAGTGATGGTCTGGGGCGCCTTGTCAGCTGCTCGTGCTGGTGCACTTGGTTTTATGAAGGGCAGGGTTAATGCAGCTTGCTATTATCAGCAAATATTGAAGCACAACCTGGCACCTGCTCACAGTGCCAAAACAACTGGTAAATGGTTAACCCGACCATTGTGTTACTGTGCCAACTCTCCTGACCTGAACCCCATAGAAATTCTGTGGAATAATTAGAAGAGGAAGTTGAGAGACACCTGACCCAACACTGTAGATGAGCTTAAGGCCGCTATAGAAGCATCCTGGGCCTCCATAACACCTTAGCAGAGCCACAGGCAGATTGCTTCCATGCCACACCGCATTGAAGCAGTCATATCTGTAAAAGGATACCCTACCATGTATTCAGTGCATAACTGAACATAATTATTTGAAGTTTGAGTTTTGTAAAAAATTAAAAACACCTTTTTTTATTGGTCGGATGAAATATCCCAAAAAATTTTGCCTTACTATTTTTGCACAAATCATCAATATTGAGACAATAAAAGCAATAAAAACTACTTCAGTTGTGTGTTATGAATCTAAAATATATGAAAGTCTAATGTGTATTAGTACAATACAGAAAAAAAATAACTTTATCACAATATACCAATTCTCGAAAGAGAAGGACCTGTATTTTCGAATCTGCCAAATACTTGATTCACGCCAGATTTGATGTTTTAATGGTACTGGAAACATGTAAAAATTGGATTTAAAGTCCTTAGAAAGTGCTTGAATTTGGCCATGAAAAAGGTGTACAACCTAAGGATCGAGCGATATGGGTTTTTCCAGGGCCAAAAGGGATATCGAATACTAGCATTAAGAGCTGTCCGATGACTGATATTTGGAGCTGATATACATTTGCTCCAAAAGCTTGAAAATTGGCTTTAGAAATTTTGAATATTGATAACAAAACAATATTTGTTATAAAATAAAAACATAAATAGTGCGCTAACAGTAAACTTTAGTAAACAGAGAATTTCAACACAACTAACATGGCAATACTCAGCACATATTTTCAAAACCAGCAATTTTATATTACCTGATTTGGAAAATAAAAATAAAAAAAATATATAAAAAGAATTTGCTGCGGTTATTTGTATTGTGCATATTTGGAGAAGAAGAAATTTCATCCGTGCCGTGACTTGTGCTTAGAGCATATTTGACAACGATGTTGAGTTGAGTCTTAAGTGTGTAAAATATGGAAATTGCTTTCTAGAGTTCCGACCTGTATTAGTGACTAGGAAATCTTTTGTTCCCAAGCACCCTATTCCTGCTGTCGCCCCTGTGGATGAAGAGGGGTCAGATGGAGAACCAGATCAAGAAGCAGTCCAAAGGTAACCGACCAACCCTGGCATTTCTTTAAATGTGTGATACAGAGACACACTGTCAAATCTAAAAGTCATGAGTGGCATGTTACCTTGATATTCGTTTACTGTTTAGCACAGGGTTTTTTAGGGCTGCAAACCTGGTCAAGGTAAAACTTTCTGAACTAGTCTTCTTTATGAAGCAATTTCTATGTATTCTGCTGGTGGCCTGGGTTGCTGGGAGTGTGTGCCTCTCTGCTGCTTTGCTTTTCCCACTGGTGCTGGCCACTGTGCTGTGGCGCTCACCTGGTCTATCCTCCTTTTTTGATTGTGCAAGTGCCCTCCTCTCTGGCTTTCAACTCAATCAGCCGACTAATGTGGACACATTTGAAGTACAAAACTATATTTAATTCCCATCCCGCGGTATGTTATAATTACTTTACTCTTTTCCATCTTTATGGCTCAGCTTTGCTAACCCAATGCTTGCAAAGCCTGTGAATTTGAAACCTTATTTGGGCAATTGTTCTTTGATGCCCGTTTTTATGTTATGATCCCCCCATTTTGGAAGTGGGGGGAAAGGTGGGCTTTTGCCCTGCCTAGTAGTAAACAAGGGCAGTGAGCTGATCAGCACTGCTTCTTGTCTCCCACCTTTATCCCCATCCTCCCCCCCTGCGGCCCAGGTACCTGGCGAACCGCTGCAAGCGGCACACGACGCACGCACTCATGAGCACATCGCATGGCGATCCCTCGGCAGAGCCCCAGCGATCTCAGGCCCCCCGCCAGAGAGTGGCATGGTCCACTGATACACACACCCGGTGAGGGGATGCAACTACGATGTGTTATGCGCAAACTTCCTCAAATCAGTAGACTGTCATCTCTGGAGCAGAGAACAGTTTGCACATCTTCCTGAATCCCGAGTACACTAATCCCTCGGTTATCGCGGTTAACAGGGACCAGAACGCCCTGCAAAACATGAAAATTGGCTAAGTAGCGGCGTCCCTTCATAAAAGCCCCTATGCTGTTAAACCCACCTGGAGATGATATCCTTACCAACTAAGAGTATAAGGCTGTAACAAAATAACTAATATAGATCTACGAATAAAGATTCAGAACGCAATTGAATTTGAAACAAAAGTCTTTGTCGTCATTATACAAAAGTGCAACGAATTAGAAGGTTTTCTCCTTCCAGTGTTAAAAGTTTAGAGAGCAGCTGGCTAGCATTACGCTAGCTTCGGGTATCCTCGGCTTGTCCGGGTCTCTGCAATGACTAAAACACAACAGTCCCGAATTTAGTGGTTTCCCACGAGTTGTAGTTCCAGGTCATCCATTTCATGGATTACGAATTTGGCGTTGGTGAGATACAGGCTCGAAAGGGGTGACCTAAGAGAGTTGTTAGCCTAGCCGTAGCAGTAGACCAGACCTGCAGTCTCGCTATTACCTTCCCGGCCAACGATGCCTCAGTCTTTGCCCGGACCCAATAACAATCCACAGTGCACCCGCTAGTGATCGCCATTTCTTTGTGCTCTTCTGACTTTCCTCAGAGTCCGATTTAATTAAGGAATTTATTTTCAATGTAACGAGACCCTATAAGCTCGATGTAGCCACCTACCGCAATTTGTTTTAGTTGCCACATTGAGTTGTGCACCCGCCCCGCTGTTTGACTGATCGCATACAACAGCGTATCACAGTGGCACACACACAGTCATGCCAACCCAACACACCGCTCTCCCTAACCTGCCCCTGTGATAGCATTTGAGGTCTGCTGTCCATGCAGTACAATACTTTTAATAATCACAATAAATACGATTCAATAAAAATCTACGAAGCAGTGAACTGATGATGATCGAAGCGCAAAGTAGGGAGGGATTACTGTATGACCATTTTGTTAACCAAAGCAGGGGTAAATAATTAGTGTTTGAATTATGGTATTGTCATATCAAAAGTCCAGTTGCTACCATTTCAAAACTTGGGTAGATTCTGGATTCATTTGTTCACTTAATTTCATGTTTGATTTGAGTTTGTGTTGATTCTTTTTAGTCTTACTTGATTCGGGTGTTTCTTCGGACATGCAAATGTTTATGATATAATGTTTTTAAATTCGGCAAATATAACCAGGTTTCATGAAATGCCATCAACTATTCCCTTAAAGTAAGGTTCGGAAACGTATGGCTCACGAGCCCGGTGTGGCTATTTTTTCGAGTACATCTGGCTCGAATATAAAATTAACTATTTCACATAAAGTGAAATACCGCGTTTCTACAACTAGCGGTAGAAGCGCTGCAGCACTTTTGAACATTTAAAGCTGGTAAGAAGAAATGTCATTAGGATTTTTTTCCCCTGTGTCCTTAAGCCAATGAGATGCATCCATCAGAATTCACACTCGATTGTGAATTTCTTCGATAATTTTTCAAGCGTACATTTTGCTCACATAATGAAAAAAATTGTGAATAATAAACCACTTGCCTGACGATTTTATTTCAAAGATGTTGAAGATTCTTATCCATAAAAATTAAATAGAAGACAAATAATGACTCAATTTCCAAGGTTGGAACTGTGATGACATCCCATAGCCAAAGATAATTACTTCTGTATCCTTTACTTGCAGTCTTCACTGACATTTTTTCAAAATACTTCTTTTCGTACCTTGTTTTGAAACCATTATTCACAAACAAAACATCTGTCATAATGTATTTTCAAAATCTTTTGCTCTGTCATTATTATTAGTATTTCAAATATTTATAAAAATTGTCTAACATTTCACAGTGAAATATAATGTGCTGAAGAATTGCGGGTTTGGCGGTTATGTTAAATGTCTTAAAATATATGGTGTGACTATACACCCTAAAAGAATCTAAATATTTTACGTTCATGGCTTTTTGAGTCAAAAAGGTTCCTGACCCTTGCCTTAAAATAGTATACAGCTGAAGGTGTGATGCTTTATACCTGTATGTGCCTATGTTTGGAGTTCATTGATTAATAGAAATGAGACGAATAACTTATCAGCATAGATTTTGTTAAACATTCAGGAAAATACTGATCTGTTTGATTTTTTTTTTTTTTTTTTTTTTTTAATTATAACTAATCATTCTTTGTTTTTTTACCCTATCCTTGTGTGTTTGTTTGTGTGTGTGTCTAATTGTTTCCGTCATTTGTTACGTCATTTCTGTGTGGCTCGTTTGTGTGTGTTTCCCTTTGTGTGCTTGTACGATTTGTTTTGTTGCCTTTGGCCTGCTCCTCAGATCAAGCTATAAAGACTGTAACACGCTTCATCTTCCCATGGAACGGTTCTCACCTGTCAGAAGGTTCTCTGACGGCGCTGCCTCCATTCAAGCCTTCAAAGCACATTTAGAGAACAGTAGCCTCATAAAACAACTCAAGCAGGTATCTATTGTATGGTGTGTTCAAAATTGTATGCATACCTTAGCTGCATAACAATTTATTTGGGCCAGCCGATGCTCTTTTTTTTTTATGCAGATACTATTTTTTTTTTTCAGCAGATGACCTTTTTTCTTTGATATCTGCAACACAATGCTTAAAACAATTTTGGTATAGCATTCCACTATTACGCTCAGTAACTAGATACGTCTCGCCTTTGTAAAGGATTTTATTGGATTTACGACCAATTGGTCGAAGCCTATCCCGATCATAAGTTGAATGTTACCTGTATCTAATCATACATAGACGTAAAATTAAATGTGGACTCAAAGGCCCAATAAAGTCTTCATTCTGAAAGCATTTGAATAAATGCAAATATATGCTGTACCGTATTTTCACAACCATAGGGCACACCGTGTTTAAAGGCACAGTCTCTGTAGTCAGTTCTATTTCTGTATCTAACTCATACACAGAGCGCATCGCACAATAGGGCGCATAGGTGCCCTCTGCTGTGGCCGCCTTAGTTGACAACACAGACAAGTATACAAGTGCATTTTTAAAAATATATTGTGGGCAAAACTGAGTTTGGTCGTGGTTTATATAAGTATTGATTACAAAGGAAAACACATGAACAAATACTCCGGCCTAAGGCCACCCAACAGGTCTATGCCCTCTGCTTTACGTCACACACGGGGTGCACCGCTCGATAGGTCCAGCTGCACAATTTGAATAAAATCTGAGAGTTTTATTTGCGACCTAATGTGATGACTCCTGAATTTCTGAACACTTTACAGGAGTGTGAACAGCTCCAAAAAATGTACGCTGCCCAACAGGATGAGCGATTCCTGGAACACACCCAGCAACAGCATATCCTCTACCAGCAAGAGCAACAAATCCTTCACCAGCAAATCCAGGTACACAAAGTCAAGTAATTCTAGAAAAAGATGGCTGAATGCCAGTATTTCAGAAATAAAGCCCTAGTGTCTTAATCTCTGCTTGGACAAGTAAAGACAGCATATCTGTACACTCATTTTGTTTCAAGAAACTTGCTCTCTCCTGCTGCATGCCCTAATCATGTAAATAAAAAAAAACACTTTTGTTGCCGACAGGGTCTGTCTTTAGGTCATGGAGAGAGTCATCCCAGTCACCTAACCCACCAGCTCCAGAGGTAAAAGTGCATGGTGCTCATAGAGGGCTCTACTACAACTTTTGCACTTGTATTGGTCCGTACCAGCACATGATTTAATAGACACTTTGTATGGTGAGGCAAAGGGCAGCCATGAATGTTGACTTAGTTGATGTTACTGGTATGAAAAAGTGCAAATGGACAATTTTTTCAGTTTGTTGCACTTTGAATCTAATAGCTATTGTACCTTCAATACAACCAAACTGCATTTACAAAGAAAAAGGTCTGTTTCCAGACCCGGTCATCGATGATAGGATAGCATTTTTTATTGTGACTTTCAACAAGACTTTAAACTGTTAATACTGCAAGAGGGAGCATTATAAATCGTGTTTGAGACCCTGGACAACAGCTTTTCAAATCTAAAACGTTTTTAGCATGTACAGTGCTGTTCAAAATTATAGCAGTGCTATGTGACTAACAATACTATCTCAGGTTTTAGTATATATTTTTGTTGTTACATGCCAAACAAGTTACCAGTAGCTGCAGTAGATAGTTCAAAGGGGTGTGTTCAAAAATAGCCGTGTCTGCTGTTTACTGTGCAAACTCAAAACTGTTTTGGATTTCCCAAGATAAGGTAGGAATTAGCATTCCTGATATTTAGTTGCATGACCACAGTTTATTATTACTGCTTCTCTGTGTGGCACAGTCAACCAACTTGTGGCACCTTTCAGTTGTTATTTCGCTGTTGAAATTTCCTTACAGCATTACACAATACATGTACATTTCTTGGTTTTGCTTCACAAACAGGTGTTTTTGATATCACCTCACAAGTTCTCAATTGGATTGAGATCTGGGGATTGGGCTGGCCACTCCATAATATTAATTTTATTGGTTTGGAACGAATACTTTTCTCATCTACTGATGTGTTTGGGGTCATTGTCTTGTTGAAACGCCCATTTTAAGGGCATAAGGCAACATAACCTCTTAAAGTATCTTGACATAAACGATCCTTGGTATCTGATAAATGGGTCCAACACCAGAGAAGGAAAAACATGCCCTGACCTTGATACTTGCACCACCATGCCAGCTGTCTTCAATGTGTACCGAGGTATAAATTCGGAGTTTGGGGGTCCTCTCACACACGGTCTGTGGCCCCTGGACCCAAAAAGGACAATTTTACTTAAATCAGTCCATTAAATATTACTCCATTTTTCTTAACGCTAGTAGATGTGCTCGAATTGTAACCTCTCCTGCACATGCCTTTTTTTTTTAACAGAGGGGCTTTGCGTGGGATTGCTGAAAATAAATTTGCTTCACACAGATGTCTTCTAACTGTCACAGCACTTACAGGTAACTTCAGATTGTGTTTGATCGTCCCGGAGCTGATCATTGGCTGAGCCTTTGCCATTCAGGTTATTTTCCGGTCCATTTTAATAGAGCGCTTTTCTTCGGAGCAATGTCTAGAACGACCCATTTTCCTTAAATGCACGTTCAACCTGTGCTGGCTTAATCATCCTTAAATAGGCTGAACCTGATTCACACCTGTTTTTTTTTTTCCCCAAAATGGATGAACTCAGAGTTGGGTTGCCACGCTGCTTTTTTTTTTAACACGCATCTTTGAACTATTTTCCCAATTGTACAGCCTTCGGAGTGTGCTTATTATGAATGCTGGGTCTTGTTTGTTTTTGGAGAATCTACTGCACCTACTGGTAATTGTTTGGCATGTAACAATAAAGAAATATACTAAAAACCAGGAATATTCACATTGTACTGCTATTATTTTGAACAGCACTGCCGAGCCTTGCCCAACTGTGTAAGAAGCTGACAATCATGACACAGTGGTGCATCACTCTCAGTTGAAATGTTGCATAATTTTGTCTATATTTTTCTTCAACTGTTTTTTTTTCTCCCCCCTTTAGGTTGCGTATTCAGCCATCCAGTCCCCCGCCAACACATCCAAGCAACCACCTCTTCAGACAGCCAAATCAAAGTTCTCCGCCTGGCTCTGCAGTCATAATGCAAGGGCATGGTTAGTACAGCGGTTCTCGAAAAAACTGTGCTGGTGATAAAATGCTTGAATTTTAGCCATGAAAAAAATTAGGGTTGTGTGTCCTATTGGTAAATCAGAATTTTAAAAACTTCCTGCAAATTAAAATGTAAGGATCACATTTTCATATTTCATTTTTACCCAGTACCCATATGGGGATAGATTTAAAAAAATATATATATACCTGAAAACTATAAAGCCGGGGCAGCTCACCAAAAATGTCATCTTGCAGCCATCACATTCGATGATAATATGCAACCATGGCCTTTTTACATCCGCAAGAGTCTAGTGAATCCAACCATAAAAATTATTTACTCCAAAACACATGATAATGCCGACAGATTTAAAAAAATAAAAAATAATCCGCCAAAAGCATCTGCATCGATAGACGTTCCTTTCTGCTGTCTGTTTAGCCCCATAATTCCCGTTTACAAATAAATAAACTACTATAATTATTTTTTTTAGGCTGTCCACCATCTAACTTGTGATTGACATCTTTTTTGCCCCATTGCAGGCTTTGTTTTGCATTCCACGACCAATATAAAATGATATGTTCTTCAAAGTCAGATACACCAAAAAGTTGTTTCCCTTGTTGTATTTTTTGTCTTTATATCTTTCAGGACGATTTTCTGTTTTCTCCACTCTTCCACATTTGTTTCTGGCACTGAGTACAATGCAAAATCTAACTTACAGCAATGTCCGGGTATTTTTGAACATCCCGAAAAAGATGTTCGTATTTACCGTTTTTCGTAACTCGAATGTTCGTATGATAAACTATTGACGACACTATTTTGCAGGTTGTAATTAAACTGAGGTAATCTTTTTATCTTTTATTCCCAGTAAAAAATTTATATTGATCTCACCCACCTAGGTCCATCTGCAGTGCAGTATCAACATGGTTCTCCTTCACTGTACCAGGGCCAGAGTGGGAACCCGCCTTCCACAGGCCTTCCCAGAGTGTCTATACCAGCCAGTCAGCAGTCAGCAGCAGTCCACCCTTCCGTCCCATTGGCTCAGGGTGCATCTCAACAGCAACAAGTAAGAATTTCCACACGCTTGATTTTTATTACCAAAATTTTTTATACGAAAACAAATCGTTTGAGGCATTTGTACTGATACATTTTCTTTCTCTAATCTGCTTCGTCTTTATTTTTACCCGTATTTGATTTTGTTGGAATAAAATCCGAACATGTTGCAACATACAGGTACAGTGATCCCTCATTTTTTTTTCGTTCAAAAAGGTCTCGTTGAGAGTCAAACCTGCGAAGTAGAAACTTATATTTATTTAGATAGATGGATAGATAGATAGATAGATAGATACTTTGTTCATCCCCGTAGGGAAATTCACACTTCCAGCTGTATCCTTGTGTTGAAAAATAAAATAATAAAATACCCAATATAACGTTTTGCTATATGTGTATTTAGATAGTGTTACGGAAAATACACACTAATAAAAATAGGGTAATATGCAAATGTGGGGGTTGGGTTTAATGTGGGCTTTTACTCCCCCGGGTGGAGTTAAAGAGCCTCATGACATGAGGAAGAAATGATCTCCTCAGTCTGTCCGTGGAGTCTGTCGCTGAAGCTGCTCTTCTTTTTGGAGATGATGCTATGTAGTGGATGTGATAAACTGTCCATGATTCATTTATTCAAAGTTCTTACACATTGAAACCAAATAACTAAGCCAATTTACAAGCACAAGCATTTGTTTGACAATAAAAGTACTGCACTTCATAAAGGTTTTTTAATACAAATAACTTAAGTACTGTCAAATTACAATTTTAAAAATAATCTTGCTTCTGTATTGCACCTCAGTATTGACTCAGAACGAAATCCACTTTACTTCAGATTATATTTTGTCGCCATCATGTGGACGTTAGTGAAAACAAAATTTGGCGTGAAAAGAACATTCCAAACAACATAAGTACTGTCCTTTATAAACACTTTTTTGTTTTTTTTTAACAAATAACTATATTTTGCTGCTATATTGCTTTATTGATTGGTTATCAAAATGTGATCAGTAGACCGACGTAGGCACTTGTGCAGATAACCCTCGTGGCATGCATTTTATTTTTTTTACACAACGTCTGCTAGTGTACATTATTGTGACGTGAACTTGAAGTGTGTTAACTCAGTCATTTATTAGGTTTTTTTATTTCCAAACCCCCTCGAAATGTTAAGTGGCATCAGACCTATCCATACACACGTAATTTTTCTTTCTCATGGCAACCAATCAGGTGTTTATCTTTTGAAGCAGCCCACAAGTGCTTTGTCTGTGCCAAGAGGCACACAAGCAAATCAAGTTCACAACACCTTATTTTGCAACAACAAGGTAGATAGCGTAATATTTTTTTGCATTGCTTTGCTGAGACTCAGGGAAAAAGAATTGTTGTGCGCCACAGTGTGCAATACCAGCGTCACGGGGCCTGCAGTCAGTGGTTTGCAAGCAAAATCATTATCATCATTATTATTATTATATTTGGGCTTTGGCGCCACTAGAATGTTTTTTTTCCTTTGCAGACTATTTACTGGATGGCACTAAAGAAAAAATACAAAAATTATGGGAAATGCATTGAAATACACCAGGTTTTTGATGAGTCAGATTATCATTTATAATGGATGTCTACATGTCCCAATAGCAGGGATGTGATTTTTCCGCTAATTCGCGGAATTCCGCTTTTTTTATCTCCAAAAATAAAATTTTAAGATTTCCGATTTTTTAATTGGTAAAAAAAAACGATTTCGTCTCTACAGCATTCCATTTTAGTGTTTCCGTAACTGAAATGAAACGTACTTGCGATTGGTTGAAGTCTCTGTGTTGACCAATAAACGCGCTTGTTATAAAGGCGTAGGAGTATGCCATTGTTCATTTCTCACACGTTTTTGCCGAGTGTTTAAAGAAAGATGTCCGAGATCGAACGCAAAGATGCTCCGCGAGGTAAAGAAATTGATAAGATCGTAAAAAACAAGTTTCGATCGGACTGGTTGGAGAAGGAATTATCTACAAATGTTGGAAAGAAGACTGTGACGAATTTGTTCAGTGACTTTATTCGGAAGATCGATCGTGCCGGGAAAGCGCTTTGCATTTGATGCCATGATACCATTGTCTATGGTGGGAGAGGTTTCAAAGCTCTTGAAAGTCACGCAAAGAGCAAAAAACACGTGAAAGAACTCCAGTCAAGAACAACAAATTATTCCATCGCTGGTAGTTTCGGTGCCCAAACGAAAACTCCAAAACTTTAAGGCCTCCATCCCTTATTGACACCACAAACGGAAGCGGTAATAGAGAGACGTGATCCACCCCAAAAACCTGTACCAGTTGCTGATAGAGTCGTGAATTTTGAGGTAGGTGGTAAACTTTTCAAATTTATTTGACAGTTTTCCCCTTTTTTTCGAAAATATTATAACGTAATAAAAATGGCCATAAATATTTAAAAATTACAATAATAGATTTAATGTGTACATTACACCAACACTTTACTGTAGGGCCTATACTTATTGTACTTTCATTTATAGATAACATCTTCTGCTATAACAAAGACATTTGTGGTATGTTCTAATATGAGTTACTTTTCATTTGGTCATGATACAATTATTTCTTCATGAAATTTGAACTCTTCAACATGATTTATGTGTTAACTTAGTAATCACATGAGTTAGATATGATGATATTCTCAGTGATAGTTTTTAAAAGCAAAGGCAGTCCAATGTTTTTTAATGTGACTGATTTTGAGTTGACTTAAACTGTAATTTTATATGGGATAGTTCAAA
The DNA here is from genome assembly GCF_059441175.1 of Urocampus carinirostris. NCBI lineage: Eukaryota > Metazoa > Chordata > Actinopteri > Syngnathiformes > Syngnathidae > Urocampus > Urocampus carinirostris. The sequence continues at coordinate 23,407,411 of NC_142358.1, read as the reverse complement.
ATACATTGAAAATTGATGCTGTTGTTTTGTCTATTTCTTTGTCATCTGAGTGCATTGAAAGTACTTAAAAAAACGTAAAACCCATGAGCTCCGGGGGGCTTCGCCCAACTTGTCCCCCCACCAGGGCACTGCCCTGGACCTAGCTGGGTGCCCGCGGCCCCCAGACCCCCGCCTAATTTTCAGATAATTTCACTTCGGTCAAATCACATCCCTGCAATAGTGTACATAGCACAATTTGTGTATACTATTTGGATGGCGCCGTAAATGCAGTAACATATAAATCACAGCACAATGAGATTTCAAACATCTACATGTTGACTTGTTTACCTGACTGCCCATTTTGCACATCTGTTCAGCTGCTCCTCTTGCCTGCTTTGCACTACTGTATAGTACTCATAGCTATAATTATTTAGTATATTATTTAGTATTTCAATACTCCAACTCAATACTACATATTTATATCTGTACATTCAAGGAAACTGTGCGGGTCAGATGTATCGACATTTCGTTTTGTATACACGTGTACAAGAATGACAATAAAGTATATCTGAATCTGAATCTACATGTTCTCACAACTTGTGGGAAATTTGAGACCCCAGGCGTTTACTTTTCCACACTTTCTCTTTGATTGAAAATTTAAAAGCATGAAAATGTACATAATTGGTACCTCATGGGTTAAGGGGGCATTCAATTGTAACTTGATCTAAGCAAAAATCTCAATTCGACCTAAGAATGTGAGTTTATGTTAATAATATGACTATATATTATAATTACATTTGTCCATTTTTGTTTGGCAGGCCATATTAAAATGTAACCAAAAATTAATTCGGAATGTTTTAAAACTATCCAACTCTGTCGGCGTCAGAAAGCATTTTGCTCTGCCAATGGGTACTTTTGTCGGTCTAGAGTCTTTTTTTTTTTGACCCGATGGCTTATAGAGAAACTTCAAATCGAAAAATATTGGCGCGCAAGTAATGTAGATTCATCGAACTTTTTTACGTAAGTGTACAACCTGGACAGCAACGTTATTGATGCACATGCAGACAGGCAAAAAAAGGTGTCTTCTTAGCTAATCAGAATGCAGAAAACAATGCACGATAAAAATCAGCAAAATGGCAAAACCGCAAAAAGGTAAACCTCGATACAGCGGGGGATTACTGCACAATACTGTGTCATATACTTAAATCTTAAACACATTTATAACATACAAATGCACTCATTATTAAAACTTTTTATTCAGGTGACTATTCAGGTACAGGAAGTGGAATTAGGAGTTGGGCCACAGCGGCAGGGCAGCTTTTTGTCTACACCCTGTGGACACCGAGTACTTGGGAAGCAGCTGAGTGCCGACAACGCCGAATCGCACAGGTGACATGAATCTTCATGTTCTGTAACTGTGGTGATATATGTATGTATAAGCCAGTAAACATGAGAACAGGTAACATGGGCAGTAGATCACCAACAAAACAGTAAACGGAAAAGCCTCTTGGAATTGATCAGATGACCTCAACGGCTCTTTTACCACTTTCATTGATTTGGTGAGTGGATGTGCAGAATGTGCTGCAGCAGTGAAAGTGAAAGTGTCAATAGTTTTAGGAGACTTTTGTTGTGTTTCAAACAGTTACAGCCCTGTTCGACTTTCACTGAGAGAATGTTTAATGCTGGATGTAAAAGCCTCTGAAAAGACGTATACATCTCTCTGTGAAGACTCGATGTCCTGACATTTTAATAGCTCCCATTTTTCTGTGTTTTAGTGACCTGCTACAGCAAAGAACGTTTTTGTGTGTAGAGCTGTGGTCGGCAACCTTTTCCGTCCCACAGACCCGTTTAATGTCTGATTTTATTTTCGCAGGTCGGCACAGTAGTAACATTAATAATAATAATAAAAAGAATAATAAGCCCAAATCCACTATCATCACCGGATCTAGTGATCTATATGATATAGTAAAAGGCAATTCAATGTTATATCATCACACCATTTTTACTGACTGTATCACATTGTACAATGTTTTGGCTGAACTCTTTCCCATAATGCTCCATTACAACGTGAGTAAAAATAGTGTGATGATGAGATCAAATGTAATGCCTTTTTCTCGTTTCATCCAACGCTGTGCAAATGAGGCCAGTGTTATTAATCGAGGTGCTCGGTTACAGTGATGAACTACCATGAAACCTCGGTTTTAGATGGTAAGGCGCCCGCTTTGAGACTGGGAGGTCGGTGGTTCGCGCCCCGGCCGAGTCATTCCTAAGACTTAAAAAGTGGTCGGCGGCGCCCTCTGTTGGCTGCGGCTGCATCGGCTCGCTACAACGGGTCAGGTGCAATCGACATTTCGTTCTGTGTACATTGTTACACAGAATGACAATACAAGGAAATTATTATTATTATTATTATTATTATTATTATTAATGCGCACAAAAACTCAAGTTGCTTTTGGGTGAAAAAAATGTGTATCTAAATGTATCTAATTTAAATCTATTGATATAGATAATCTAAATCAATGTAGACTATTTGTTTGTATGTGACTTATAGGCTCCCAAAACAGCTGAACCAATTCCCATGAAAATTTACACAGTTGTACTCTAGGCCTCCACGAGTGTCTTTAGCCAGGGTTTGCGTCGTGGGCATCAGTAATAATTGGCTTTAATTGGTTCTGCTTTTGTTGGGTGTCTTAACACCCTCTGGCAGACGAATTGGGTACTGCAACTCCCCATCACCCACCACTAGAAGCACCCAAATCCAATTTTCTACTAGAACCAACACCTTGATTGATAGAATTGATTCTCTTAGTTCTTGAATAAACACGGTATAAACAAAAAATAAAGCTACCCCAACCCCACCCTTTCTCTTTTTTTTGTGTGTGAGGCCCATTTTCAAACGTTCCATGGCCCAATACCAATCCTTGGCCCGGGGGTTGCTGACCATTAGTGTAGAGTACCGATGTAGTGTTGACAATCCAGTTTCTATAAAAGCTCTTTTGTTTTGTTCTTTCCAGTCGCAGCCTCGGACGTTTCACATCAGCCTATGACCAAACTCAGTTCAACCCCCACCTTTTTTCTGCTGATGCAGCTGCCCGGGGTGCCCCTGGAATGATAGGTTCCTACAGTCCTTACCTGCAGGGCACCTCTCTCAATGTACCCGGACTGGAAAGTTACCAGAGTGGGGCCTTGGGGACGGGGAATTACGGCACCCCCTCGGCACTACAGCAAGCGTTACTTTCTCCTACTCCGATGGATTATCGCCCCCCGCAACAGCATGTTACACCTACTCTGCAGGGGCTTCTCTCCCCCCGGCACTCTTTAACGGGCCATGCAGATCCTCGGTTACCAACGCAGGACCTGGCAGCACTACTTAAGAGGCACAGCCCACGATCATGTCCTGCTCCCTTGACACCACCTAGCACTACACCAGAATTTGGTGAGATGCTCCTTTTGCACCAGCTGAGCCAGGGAGAGAATTTGGAACCTCAAAGCTCTCCAGTGGGCAAACACTACCATCACCTTCTTCAGATTCGACCGACAGACGTGCAGTTGCCTTCCCAGCCACCTTGTCCAACCTTACCCCACTCGGAGAGCATGGAGGAAGATGAAGTACCATCTGGCTACCAACACGCGCATGAGGGCTTGCTTGCCAAAGCAGAAGGTCACGAGCTCCTGGGTCCTCCCAGAGGCAGCAGCCCCACATACAACTCTCCTACACACAGAAGTGGCTATAGTAGTCTGATTCCTCAAGCAAATAAAGGTTGGACTATTTGCATGTATGTGTCAATGTGTTTTACACGCTGATTTTGTTTTTATATTTTTCCCCTAGACACCGAACATGCAGATTGCAGACAAACGGGGCAAGCTATAGACTTGCCTGATCATAATGGCTTGGGCTTTTCACAAGGTCAGCAGGGAGAAGTATACAGGTCCCGAGGACAACTTCAGCGTCACCACACCATCCAGACCTGTGATGATGCTTATGTGAGTAAAAGTGACATGTTTTAAATTGGAGCTTAAGAATGTTTAGTAGGCGTTTTATAAAGTTTTAAGGCAAGTGTCGAGAACCTGTTGCTTGTGAGCCAGATATGGTTCTTTTCATGAGTACATCTGGAATGGACATCCACAATATTCTTCCCTGTGACTTTCCAATTTTAGTGTATTCGAAGCCAAAGCAACACATAAAACTGATTGTTTTGTCCATAATATACAGTTTACCGGTACATTGATGGTATTACACCAGACCTGGGCACTCCGGTTCTGGAGGGCCTTATGTCCTGCCAGATTTTGAAGTTTGCTCTTCTTTAACTCAGGTGATACAAATTATAACCTCGTTAGCAAGCTAGCAAGTGCTCGTTAACGATACTGGTGATTGGAATCACCTGTATTGGATCAGAGAAACCTCAAAAATCATGCAGAACATACGGCCCTCCAGGACCGGAGTGCCCAGGTCTGTATTACACCAATAGACCCCATTTGGCTGTACATCTCAAAGGAATCCTTTTTAACAGTGATCTGCAACCACTGGGCTGCATTATCTATATTATGAGTATTAACCTCAATTTGCAAGGTTTCGTGGTCGTAAATTATAATACTTGGGCAATGATTAATCAACTGAAACATGCCGCCGATCACATAACCTCAACATTGATGCAACAGGATTAAGCCCAGATCACGGCAATGAGAGCACTGTTGATGACATAAGAAAAGGCATTCTTATTTTTTTTCTCAATATCACTCTATTTTTACTCACAATACAATCTTGAACAGTGTTTTTCAATCTTTTTGGAGCCAGGGCATGTTCTTTACATTGGAAAAATTTTGCGGCACACCACTAACCAAAAATGTTTTAAATTGACACTGAACAGTATGTTTAATGACAATATAATTTATAATACCCCCAATTTTACAGCACATAATATTTGCAGAAAATGATTCATGAATGTTTTATAAAATTTTAAATTTTAAAAAGTGACATTCGATAATTTCTCACGGCACACCTGACGATCTCTCACGGCACACTAGTGTGTCGTGACACAGTGGTTTAAAATCACTGATCTAGAATACGCACGTGTTTTGTTGTCAAACATTGTACACAAGCTTTTTTTGCTAAATTAACTCCCATAATGCTTCATTACAACGATTTACAACGTGTCAGCGTAATTTAATACATTTGACAACGATTTTTTTTTTCTTCTTGATTTGGGCTGTGGCTTTTAAATGTTGGGTAAAATAGTCAGGGCAGTTGACAACCATTGGTCTAGAAACAGGGGTGTTCAATATGTTGACAGCTATCAACCAACAGCTTGCCAAGGTATCATTCAAAATGTGATATTAGAAAAATTTAGAAAATGTATTTTGGGTATAAAGTGCATTTTTCAGATGTGTGACAATAGAAGACTTTGCACCTTTCTTTGAACACAACATTTTGGCCTCACCTTGTGACATCATCCCTTACAGCTAGCACGTAACATTCACTACATTTCCAAGTTCGAAAGCAGGCAAGATATCTCCGCTTCCAAGCCGAACGTAATATTTCATTAACGGGGGCGAAGCATGCATTAGTTAAAGATGGTGGACTTTTCGATGTTGACGCCAATCTGAGATTAAAATGTTACTCCTCTCTGCAATCAGCCAACATGCTATATGACAGTTACTTGTCTTAACTCAGACGGAGAGAATATAATAGAATAAAATAGTCTTTATTGTCATTGATACCAACGTCGTGAATATTGTTTGCAATGAGAACAGACATAGCACTTCAAGGTAAAGATAAACACGTAATGAAGACTGAAAAGAGAAAAATGAGATCAAAGAATGTCAGGATAAATAGTGATGGTTTGCCCCCAATTATTTTTATTCAACTTTTAGAATTGCTATATTTTAGCCAAACATGGGTAGGAATTAGTTGTGCTATTAACACCCAAACCAAAATTAAAAGCCTAATCAATTTCAAAAGAAACGGTTCTCCTATTCTTTGCAATCTACACCAGCCCTGGTGAATGAATGCACAAGATATTAAGCAATTAAAATGTTTTTAGCGTGCTGGAGATACAGTATAGAATGTTTACACACGAACTAGGAAGAAGAAGCGGATTTTTTCTTCTGGTGGATGCTGGGTAACCTCTCACAGCGCCACACGCCGGTAGTGGCGGAACAAAGAACTACATTAAAGTCCTGTACTCGGAAACAAAGTGCACACAATAAAAAAAACTAACTTACTGATTTTCGGAGGTCAAATGGTCGTAAGTTGGGGAGCGTCTGTATATCAAAATGGCTTTCACTGCTTTATTTGGCTCAACTTGAATGTGAATGGTCTGCATTTATAGAACACTTTTCAAGTCAATAAAGACTTCCCAAAACGCTTTACAATGTGCTTCACACTTTTCCCTTTTACACACTAACCGATAGCCGCGTCAGCAATGCAAGGCAACTACCTGTTATCGGGGGCATTAGGAATTCAGTGTCTTGCCCAGGGACACTTTGATATATAACTCGAAGGAGCTGGGAATCGAACCTGCGACCTCTTGATCCTAAGACGAGCACTTTACCGCCTGAGCTAGTTAAGGTTGTCAGCAGCTACGTTGCCAACTGCACATACCTACATGATTCACCTCGGGTGTGCAAGTTATAGTTATATAGTCAGCCAAATTACAAAATTGTTGTGTGATGCAATATTGGCTCATTATGCAAGGTCAACTAAAATAGTACATGTAAAAAATCCTGTTTATTTTTAGTTTGGTCAATAATTAAGCTACAAATTGCAAAATGTACACTCCCAGGAAGGTGTGTCCCAGTGACTTGGTTAATGTGTGTTATACTGCACCCGTTATCCTTGCTTAACTGCAGCTTAATTGCCGCTAATGCAAATACAGCTATCTAACTGAGGCCGATGTATCTGGCGCTTAGATACGTAATTAGAGTGCTAATGCTAGCAACAACAGCTATTGTGATACTGGTTTGTGTGTCTGTGTTTGGCTAAACCAGGCGGCTTACACTGTTAAAATCAAATTATTCTTTGTTTTTACACTGCACTGAAATAGAATTGTATTTACTCTCCTTGATAACAATTTAGTGAACATTGTATGCAACAAAATTAGACTGTCAGGATAAAAGGAAAAAAAAACTTGAACTTAACGTTTGATTGAAATGACTTAAGAGACGTGCTTCTTTTTTGACATACTCTGAAATTTATGGCAGACTAGGTGAAATTATCCAGCGTGCTGGATCCGGCCCGCGAGTTGCATGTTTGATATGCGTGATTCAAGTGATAACAACATTAGTTTAAAAAAAACTGAGATTGACGTTGCTGTATTATCACACGATCTCATGAGACATGTCGCCTTGTAGAATTTATACATTTCTACACTGTTTGATAAATGTTATTTTATTTTTAGGGTCAGATCGATCCCATGTCTGGGATGAGCCTCTTAGCAGGGAAGGCGCTGAGTTCTGCTCGCATGTCAGACATTCTCAGCCAGACGTCGCTGTCGGGAAGCCAGCAGTTGCACCAGCGAAACGAGTCAGGTCAGGAGGCAAATTGAATGCGAAAATACAATATCAGCATTCTGTATTTAAAAATAGGATTGTTTCCTGCAGGATGTGATGTTGATGGGGAGCTTCACGCAGCGGCCTGCTATCCCTCTTCCTGCACCACTGATATGCTTCTCAGCTATAAACCCCCCGACCTTCAGTACAGCATGGAGCAGGCTGGGGTTTAGCAATGGTAAGGTTATCCATTTATTAGGCCAGGAGCAAGATTTGCTCTTGGAATCAAAAAATATATTGGGTCTGCGATGAGACTTAGTTGTATTCTGTAGGAAAATTTGAACACACTTCAGAAAATGAGTTGGCGGACTGGGGGGGAAGTGACAATTTAAGTGAAGTAAGAGTACTCAGTACTAAGAGTACTCTAGTACAAGAGTACTAAGTCAGAGGAAACTATCATTTTATGATGGTTATTTATAAAGTAACGGAGTAACACACTGTGTAGTAATGACCGTATAGTTGGAATTTCTCATTATTTACCCATTACAGCACTCGTTACTGAGAAAAATAGTTGTGATCCAGGAATACTCTCCGTAACGTGTTGGTACCAAAACTGTGTCTCCACAAATCTTTTGCAATCATTGTACCCAGCAATATTGTGTGATCACTTAAAAATGTGCTACGTCCCCACCAATGTCCAAGATCAGACATACTGCCCCCAGTTGTCTAAGCATGGCTTTCTGACATAATTTATGATTGTGGGAAGCTGTTAGAGATGTCTGTATAAAATGCACACACACACACACACAAAAAATAGCATACACTGTGCAATAACCTTTGCAGCCCTTTGAGACTCTTTGTGATTAAAGGCTATACAAATAAAAATGACTTGACTTGACACTACCGATTAAAAGCTTGGCGTCGCCTAAAAATGTCCTTATTTTTGATGGAGAATAAAAGTACTATTTTTTCATATGAAAATAACTTTAAACTAATCAGAAATACACTTTGTGTGTTGTTACTGCAGTAAATAATGATTTTAGCTGCAAATGTCTTTTTTTTTTTTTTAATGAAATTTCCATAAAGGTGTATAGAGTCCCATTTCCTGTAACCAGCTCTCAAGTGTTCGAATTAGAAGTGGACTGATTCTCTACCGGGACGATTATCGACACAGATATTTGGGAATTCAATAGATATTGGTATCAGGACTTCTATCTATTCAATAAGCCGATAAATAAGTCTCAGGCAGCTGAGACCCTCTCGATTGCTCCTACTCCCCTCCTCCTCCCTCCTGCTACCCACCCCTGCATTCTGATTAGATAAGCGATTGTTGGCGGAGCCACTAAAGCAGGAACAATAAGAGAGAGCGTCCCGATTAAGATATTGCGTCATAGAGGCACATGCAGGTGAAGACGGATATATTAGCTCTTGTCATAATATCAGTTCGGCAATTTTACTCTAAAACAAGAGTGCCCACACTTCTCAATTCTGCAACTATGTTGACATTTCGATGCTCTTTTTGTTTTAAGTTAATTTAAGTCATGTTGGTTGTATTGACATTTTTATGTTTTTATTGTAAAAAAAAATCGAGGAGCTATTTTAAGTTTTGATGTACCTTTTATACAAGTTTCTGCTAAGCTTAATTGTATTTTCTGCATTGTTCATTTTGGGTTTTAATTGAAAGATTTGTCTGCTAAGCCCAATATTTTTTTTCGTTTAGTTTTTGGTTTAAGTGAAAGATTTGTCGTAATTAGAAAACCCTTGTGCAACTGTGTTATCATAGCTTAAAACCATTTGGATGGTAAGAGAAGCTATAAAACCGACCTTCCTTTGAGCTAGTCGGAAGCATCATATTTGTGGGTGTGAACAAACTTTCTTAAGCTCAACAGTCTATTCTTGTTCTAAAAGAATTGCTAAGAAACTGAAGATCTCCTACAATGGTGTGTAGTACTCCCCTCAGAGAACAGCACATGCGGGATCTAACCAGACGAGAGAGAAAAGTGAGAGGCCCTGCTGCACGACCAAACAAGAGGACAAGTACATTAGAGTATGTAGTTAAGAGACATAGGCGCCTAACAGGTCATCAACTAGCAGCTTGGTTAAATGGTACCCGTAAAACACCAGTGTCAACTTTTACAGTGAAGAGGCGACTAAGAAATGTTTGGTCTTCGTGGCCGAAGGCAAAGAAAAAGTAATGTCTGAGACTGGCCAACAAAGTGATGAGATTAATAAGGGCAAAAAAACACAAATTTTGGACAGGGGATCATTGGAACAAAGTGTTATAGACAGATAAATCAAAGTTTGAGGTGTTTGGATCACACAAAGGAACATTAGTGAGCCGCAAAACAACTGAAAATATTCTGGAAGGGTGCCTGATGCCGTTTATCAAGCCTGGCAGAGGTAATACATAGTGCGGGGTTTCTTTGGTGCTGGTAAAGTTAGAGGGGGTAGTACAAGGTCAAAGGGACTTTGAATAAGGAGGACTATCACCCTATTTTGCAACGCTACGCGGTATCCATGGAATACATTTAATCAAATTTTATCCTACAACAGGATAACGACCCAAAACACACTGATTTGTGCAGTAGCTATTTGGGTAAGAATCAGGCAGCTGGTATTCCGGAGAAAGAGATCAAGGGGTGTGCGCAGGACATAGGAATATATCCTGAGAAAGAGCCAAAGCTTATGTGGCTTGCCAAGGAGGCTATTGTTTCCCCGTTGCCAAAAGGATTGTTGGAGCGGTGAGTATGCTTTCAAATTTGGCTTTCAAAATTTGGTTTGAAAATCGCTGGTCTACTAGTGATCCCAAGAGCCAAGAAGAGATCTGCAGGTTTGAGAGCGTTCTCCCTCTGGGCTGTGGAATGCTCTTCCCCCTGAGATTAGATCTGCAACCTCAGTGGAAATGTTGAAATCTAAGCTTAAAACACACTTCTACTCTATAGCATATGAATAACCTATACTTTATGTTGATAATATATGTATCATTTGCCCTCTAGTAGGTTAATAGTCTGTAATAATAGTTTGCAATATTCTTTGATCTGTGCAACTCTTTGATACTCTTAGTGATTAAGGGCTATACAAATAAACATGACTTGACTTGACTATTCCGTCTTTAATGGAGTGGCCAGCGCAGTCACTAGATCTCAACCACATTAAGCTGTTGTAGGAGCAGCTGGAATGTATGCTATGCAAGTCTGTCCAGCTCTTTGATTAAGGGCTATACAAATAAACATGACTTGGATTTTGTTGGAAATCAGAAAATTGTCTGGGTGACCCCAAACGTTGGAACAGAATAAAGTGTTGTATTCCATGTCTGTGAGCAGGTTCAAAGCTTGTATTGGAAAAACGTTTGAATAGTTCCCTTTTTTCTGTTTTCCCCTAGGATGCGAGTTATCCTTTGTACAGTGGTCTATGTCAAGCATCCTGACTTGTGTTGACTTGAATCGAGCTGCATCATGCCAAACCGCCATCATCCCTCTTTCCATGGCTCACCCGTCCGTCGGCCGGAGGGGCGGTAGAGCGTCCGAGTGCATCGAAGTGCCACCGCCTCCCGCACAAACATCAGTGGTTTGTTCCCAGCGGCTTCTCCTTTAGAAAGACCGACCCTCTCCTCAACAACTGTGCACGTCCTTCTGTGTCTGGTTTGACTTCCGACGCTACACTTCTGCAACCGATCCAAAGTATTCACACTGCGCGTGGGATTATTGGTGCGAACGCTCGCTCCACAAGAGCCGCAAACTGGTCCTCCCCACCCTCGGACCCTTCCCACTCGCAGAGAGCTCTTCAGACTGGACGAGAAGCTCCAAATTGGTGTTTGGAGTCGGCCTTCACTGCTTTCTCCAAAGACCCGAGCTCAGTGTCATTTACACACACACGGGACTTCCTTTTTTTCATGTTGATCCCACAGTCACATTAATTCCCTTGCTTTTTTATTTTAAATATATTTTATTGTCAAATTGTAATGTCCATGTTAAACATAATGGATCAATATTGTTACTGTTGTTATCATGGTTTCCGGTAAATGTTATTAAGATGACATTGTTATGGAAGAAAAACAACTTTTGTTATAAGGATGACAACAATTATTAGAAAAAAGACATTTCTGCACTTTGGAACTCATTTTACCCCTCTCGTTCTGTTTTATGATTTCATGCTACTCGTTGGACTTTCCCCAAAACGGATGCGTCTTTATTTTTCTTTAATGTTTCCTCCTCTCGTCTCTGACCGCGTTTTGCATTGTGGGTAGTAATTACCGGATGCTCCTTTCCTCGTAAAGCAATGCTGTGTACAGTGCGCTTTTGCAATTTCTGCTGTTTTCTTTTGTTCGACGAAGTTTTTTATATCATTTTTATTTTCAATGTTTCCAAAACGCATATTTTTTATTTTATTTTATTTTTAGCTTTATAAATCTTGACATTTTCTGCCAAAAAAAGGACAGAAGAGAGACGGCTCTTTCAATGTCTTAAAACAATTGTTTCATTTTCTGTTTTATTATTATTATTATTATATTGAGAGACTTGAACAAGAGATTAGTATTTTTTGTTGGCTTTAAAGTATTTTTTTTTGTTGATGACCGTTATTATGCTTTTATCTCTCTTTGGAATAATTGTGGCAGGCTACACAGGGTTTGGTTCTAGGCTTTTTCTGGGTTTGTTTGGGTGCTACAGATTTGTTACCCGGGGGGGGGAAGTAAAACACACAAACCAAAAGGGAAGAACTTGACATATCATCCAAAACCTAGCAACTAAGAAGCTGTGGAAGAGCCTGGTTTTTCCTCTTTGCTTACGCCATTCAAATCTGTGATACCTCTGCGAGCGTCTATTATTTTTACATGTTGCGCCTGGACTGAAAACATCCTTTGAAAATGAATTATCAGTTCTTCTTTGGTTTGGAATAGTTGACACGTCTGGATCATTTTTCAAACGAAAAAGAAACATTTGAGATTGTTTGTATACATCGATCCAAAATTGGACATACACCACCGTTCAAAAGTTTGGGTTAGCTTAAAAATATTATTTTTTGAAGGAAAAGCACTGTTCTTTCAACGGAGGTAACATTAAATTATTCAGAAATACAGCCCATATTAACATTTCAAATGAATATTTTTGCTTCAAATTTATATGTGTAATGCAATATCTACATAGCTGTACAAGGGCCCATTTTCAGAAACCATCACTCCAGTGTTCAAATAGTATATTGTGTTTGCTAGTTGTGTTAAAAGGATAATGGATGGTTAGAAAAACAGTGTACAATTACTTTAGCACAGCAGAAAACAGTTAAGCTGGTTAGAGGAGCTATAAAACTGACCTGAGCTAGTCTAGTATCCGGAGCATCACATTTGTGTGTGCAATATAACTTTCCGAATGGCCAGAAAAAGAGAACTTTCACGTAAAACGATACAGTCTGTTCCAAGAAAGAATGCTATTCCATGCGAGATTGCTAAGAAGCTGAAGATCTACAATGGTGCGTAATACCTCCTTCAGAAAACGGCACAAACGGACTCCGGCCAGAGTAGAAGGAGAAGTGGGAGGCTCAGCCAAGCAAGAGAACAAGTACGTTAGCGTCTGCAGTTTGAGAAAGGGACATCTTACGGGTCCTAACTTTTTTGTTAACAGTTTTGCTGAATAGTGCCCACAAAACACCGGTGTCAACATCTACTTTGAAGAAGCGACTTGGATGCTAGCTTTTAAGGATGAGTCGCCAAGGAAAAGCCTCGTCTGAGACTTTCCAATAAATGAATTGAACATAAATTTACCATTCAAACCGATATTAACCTTAGCTTCCTAAAAATTTTCCTAACAATTATGCATGCTCGTTCTTGAAGCGAGAGGACCAGGAAACCAATCCGCCGAATTACCCAAGATTTTATTCCCAACAGCAGAAAGCTAATACAATATTGGTGGCTCGGGTCCCTCTCGGTACAACTGCTTCTCGGTGGCCATCAGGGAGAGACATCTAGACAAAATTCAAATCAAGACAGAAAAATCACTACCCACTCCCATTTTATTGGTTACATGACATCTGCAATCTGTTTCTTAACATGCTTATTGGCTCTGTTCTCTCGCGTTCTCAGATGACGCCCTTTCTTTCGTACGTGACTGAGTGGAAACACCTCACCGTCTGGGTTTCCAGGAGCGGTGATCCTTCGCTCAGCCTTGGGCCCCCTCCTCTTCGGTTCCTGTTATGTCTCTAGAGATTAATCCTCAAAAACAACTTTGAAACAGCACTATTCTCCTTATTTGCAATACAGCCTTGAATTGATAAAAACAGCATAGCACTACATATCTGCACAAAATAAAATCCTTCAGGGCAAAGGAAACACATCGGGAAAAACTCGTTTGATAATTGAAAGTGTGACTTTTTCATTGAAAACAAAATCGTCTGGGTCACCCCAAACTTTTGAACGGTAAATACGTTTTCAGTTTAGTGGAATCAACCTATTTTAGGTAGCCTTCTACAGCAATCGGGAGTTGGCCCGATGGTGCTATGTCCAAATGCAGAAACCGGTTTTAGGCACCAGAATGGAAATCAAACTTTGCAGAACTGCCACAGAAAAAAATGTTTTCAATACTTTTCTTTTCAAGCCCTTTTCCCATATTCTTGTTGAATGTCGTACTTTCCATACTGTCAGTCCACCTAAAACCTTTTGCAGTGAAAATATACCTTCAGTTCAACTTGTAAATGTTTATACTGGCCCATTTGCACAACACCAGACTGCATGGTTGACTTTCAGAGTTGTGCTGCGTTCATGCTTTCCATTTTGCACTCTCCAACTTGGGATGAAGATTTCTACGAACATTTTCAAAAATTCCTCCAACTCGCCTTGGTTCTTCGACACAAGGTTATCGAGTCGACAGACTGCGGTTGGGATGCGAAATTTAAAGGGGGGGCCTCGGAACGAGCAGGAAGATTCGGTGCCGGTGGATGGGAAGTGATGCTCATGTTTAAGTTCTAGTGTGGGGACCGCTTTACACATACAACTGGTTTGACTCCTATTCCGTTTCCTCCGTAACGCCCTCTAGTGGATGTAATTGTGGACTCTTCATCTCAGCCTTTCCTTCCCCGCAGGATGGCTCTTCTCCCGAACTCCAGTTTTCTAGTTTCGTTTTCATTTTTGCTTTTGTTCAATGACATTTCCGTTGAGTACAATACTAAATTGCAACAATGTTTAAAAAGAATATCAACCAAACTAAGATAAAATATATATATAAATAAATGCTTTAAAATGGCTTGAGTTTGTTATCTTGGGACGATTTTAAGAAGTAAAAACGAATGTCGACATATTTTAACTGTAGATGGTGTTTCTTTATTGCCAGTAGGAATATGTGAGTACTGTTCCAACCTTTTTGAACTCAATGATAAAAAAATTCTAATGTTCGTTGCTTTCTACTGGCTTTTTAACAACCAGGAACCTAAAATTTCAATAATGATGAAATAAATGTATAGTGAGAAGGCTAAGATAGTCAAATTTTAAATATAGGTCTATTTTTATTGAACATATTTATTGAGCCAAGGCACAATTTTATGATTTTAAAACAAATCTTATGGCACAAAATCCGCAGAAATTATTTACCAAAGAATGCCCCAACAAATTTCATTTTTTGAAAATTAGATTATCATGTCGCCTAAATCAACAGAATAACGTTTTAATCATTTGAGGTCACCAATTTTCTATATTTTTGGCGGTCATTTTGCTATATTTTAACCAGTTTTTCTAGGTTTAGGGTTTTTGTTATGTAGTTTTTTTTCTATAATTTACAACATAATTTAAAATGAAATGAAAAGCCAATGGTTTTACTCCATACTAAGTTTATATTTTTATTTTGTTTAAATAATATTATATTCCGCAAAATATTTCACTTTATCTGATATATTTATCGTATTTTCACCGCAATTTTAAACGACTTTATCAGACAATGTATTCTATAAAATATATTTCACTGTACTAATAATTAGTTTGAAAAAAGAAGAAAATAGTAAACTGGTTGACTGAAAGAAAGCAGATACAATAAACAATGGCATACTTTTTTGCATGGATAAAATTAGGCAATTTTCTGTGGCACACTAGTTAAAAAACAGTAGTATCGGTATGTAAGATGACTAAACATGAAGGTATCGGTCTGAAAAATCGTATCTGATGATTAGTATTATTGCTAAACAAAAAATTATCTGGGCAGCACGGCAACGCAGTGGTTAGCACGTGTGCGGTACAGTTCCGAGGTCATGAGATCGAACCTTCCTGTGTGGAGTTTGCATGTTCTCCCCGTGCTTGCGTGGGTTTCGTCCCACATTCCAAAAACATGCATGTCAGGTTAAATTGCCGGTCCAAATTGTCCCTGGGTGTGAATGAGCGAGTGAGTTGAAGGTCCCTGTGTGCCCTGCGACTGGCTGGCAACCAGTTCAGGGTGTCCCCTTTCCACTGCCCGAAGACAGCTAGGATGTGCTCCAGCACCCCCGCGACCCTAATGAGGATAAGCAGATAATGGATAGATGGATGGAAAAAATATCTGTGCACTATTAAATCTTTGAATTCACGCAACTTTGTAATATTTGACCACTTGATGTTGCTGCATTGTGTAGTGCAACCAAAACCGAGTGCTACAAAACACAAAAAAGATAACAAACTAAATAGACTCAAAGTGACCAAACTGCACCATTTTGCTCCTCATTTTTTGACCAATCCTTTCACAGGGCTTTTTTTTTGGGGGGGGGGGGTACCCTTATCAACAAAATGGCAGACAAACATGTCAGGTCCTTCTTGTTAAGCCTCATGTTATTGAAATGAATACAAATTTCTTGACGTAAGAGCAGGCCAGGACCTAAGTTTATCCAAAAGGGCGGGCACTAAGAAATTTTCAGGGGGCACCCTCAATGCTGGCTTTTCTTTTTACCCTCCGCATTTCTCTGGACTTGGGCCTGGCGCAAGTAGGACACTTGCTTGTGTCCAGTTAAGGCTGCATTATTGTTTTCATTTATTTTATTTTCTCTATGTATTGTCATATCTGTATGTCTGTTTGCCTATCTGTCATCATACCTAGCATGTTCATGTCTGTGTGCCTCTCGGGCATTATAGCTTTGACATATAGGTACATCAGTCTATGTCCGTCTCTTACTTCGGTTTCACTCCTGTATCATGTCCATCAAATCCCATCACACCATCTGTCAATCACATTATGACAATGACTGTATCAATTCCACCTCTATCGTGCATCTGTCACTCACAGAAGTTTCAGTTCATGACAAATCTGTCTTCTCAAACATCAGCATTTTGCACATGATGTCCCGTTGCATTCTTTGGCAGAATGAGAGCCATGACGGACAGCAAGAGGCACTCTGGCAGACAACACTTGAATCAATAGTATCTGTATCAATAACGACGGAAGAATATAACCACGACTTTTTGCTGTGCTAACCGGTAAGGTTCTAAACCCGATTTGGAATTTTATCGTGTCCCTTTCGATGAAGACGGTGGTGTTTATCTGCCATCGAACGGAGGTAAAGGTGTTGTGCTTAGGCACAAAACTAGCAGCACTTGGGTCATTCAGAATTTCCAGCAAATGTTTTTTTACAAGGTACGTTTGATGTGTTATCAAGCATTTTTTGTTAAGGAGGTACAAGTCACGTCAGACACTCAATATAATAGGTTCGCTAGTGCTTACCAGCTAATGTTAGTGTCTCACTGTTGCCATTTCTTCATACGTAAAGGAGCTGATTTTTTGCGATGAACCAGCTCTTCAAAACAGTAATCTTCTGAATATCACATGTATTGAAAGCTGTTATATGATCTACCATAAACCTTATTACGATGAACTAAACTGTCGAATTATCAACAAATTATGGGCAAAGTATTTCGATAAAGTAAAATGTTTTCAACCTGCTCAAAAGTGTTTTCTATACAAGGTGCAAATGTCCTTGGCTGTCCTACGCAATGTCCTACTGTTACATTCCCCCTAAATTTAGATGGTTAGTTGGTTGGTCGGATCCCTTAACAGCTACGGTCATTCGGCCACCATTTCCTGTGGTGTGATTTGGGCAAGTACAACCAGGTGGCGCCCATGCCCAAGTCGTTTTTGTAACATTTTCTGGAACAACGAAGCACAGCAACACATATTAGCTCTGAAAAACTGGTGAGAATCTAGACTTTAATAAGCTGTTAGATCAGCGCTGGTGTATGCGGATACTCAATTTACAATTTAGTGGTACAGATTGTGTGGACTAAGGTCAGAACGATTTGGTTAGATTTGTGAATATGACAGGAGGAAGAAGCTATGGGGCACTTTTTGTGCTAAACAGTGAGCCACCTCATGAAATGAAATGATATGATCTGCATTTATATAGCGCTTTTCAAGTCAATGACTTCCCAAAGCGCTTTACATTGTGCTTCACATTTCCCAATAGCTGCCGTGATCTGTGCTGCCATGTAAGGCGCTAACCTGCTTATTGGGGGTTCAGTGTCTTACCCAAGGACACTTCGGCACGTAACACGGACAAGCTGGGGTTCGAACTGGGATCCCTTAATCCTAAAACGATCGCTCTACCTCCTGAGCTACTGCCTCATCCGACAGCTGCACAATATTCATTTGAAGGGTTGGGTAGGATTACTTTAACTGGTATACTTTCAATTACTTTTGGATTACTCCAATACCAAATATGCTAATAAAAGACAAAAGAAACTAAATAAGAATAAAATTACTAACTTTTGTGCAGGCTTGGGGAATACACGGAACGGCAAAAATGATGTTGGCAAGCTCTTTGGATTTATTTTCATTTTGTTTCTGTCGCATTTTATGTTAGTTTTGCCGGAGATCAAAGCCAGGAGAGAAATATTACCACGTGTTGTGAGTCATAATTTTATTCATATTTAGTTTATTTTGTCTTTTATTAGCATATTTGGTATTGGAGTAATCCAAAAGTAATTGAAAGTAATCCAGTTAAAGTAACCCTACCCAACCCTGTTCATTTGACTAGTCATTGTCAATTGTGTTGAATAGTATTGCTTTTGTTATTGTTGTGTAACCGCGGTGTACGTGTCCCACCAAAGATCTACATTCACGCTGGACTGGATGATGAGGTTTTTATTATTACAGTTTCTGCAAATGGATGAGTCACAACATTAGCTTTTCTACTGGCTTTGATCTCTTTGATCTCATTGCAGTTCTCTCTGGTAAGACTGCCAACAAAGCATATCAAAGAGCTTTCTTTTCACTTTACATAGAATACATTTTAGAATATCACAATACATTTTTACATCTTTACATTTTAACAAGATACTTTTAACAAGAGATCGTATAGTGGATTTTTTTTACGTTTACAATGGATTCAACATATTTTTCTTTCGTCTGAATTTTAACCAACATCATCCTTTTTTAATGTATATGAGAAAATAGAAATAAAAACAATAATAAGTATAAAAACGGGTACAAGTTACCTGCAAATGGATAAGTCACAACATTAGCTTTTCTGCTGGCTTTGATCTCTTTGATCTCTACAAGGGGAATTCATAATTTAGTAAAACAGAAACAAAACGAAAATAAACCTAAACAGCTTGACAATATCAATCACATTACTGTGCATGTTGAGAGATTTGTCAGCTGGGGTTATAATGTTTAAAATTAACTTCTTTTGTGGAGCACCAAAAGATGTGTCTTACCATTGCAGTTCTCTCTGGTAAGACTGCAAACAAACCCCGCCCCCGGTCACATGTCAGAAGCCAAAACCAAACCCCACCCCATACCAGCAGATGGCACTGTTGGACTCATCATTGCAGGAGATTTACCAAAAACTATACACATATTTCAGCAGGAATTTCAATAGAACAAAAGTTATTACTACACCCGTTACAGTTGTCTACTGTTTACTGGCCTCACCCACTGTTTACTACGGTTTACGGCCGTCCGTTATGGTGTCGTAACATGATTAAGTCACATGAATGATAAGGGTCCATTGCATTAGTCTTCTGTTTGACTTAGCAAACATTTGAACAAATCTATTTGTTATTGATTTTAAAAGTAATTTGAAATGAACTGTTTCTTTTTACCTCTAAATAAAATTGACAACAATGTGGGTATTTATTGCTATTGACAGAGGTAAAACAGGTAATTTGCGTGGCCGCAGCGCTCTGCCTTCTACTACTTCTGTCTGTTCAACTGCACGTTCGAGTCTAAAGTAATGGAGCCCTAACTAACTGAGCGGCTCACGTTAAAAGTGATTATTGTTTTTAAAGCATGCTGGTTAATAATAACAGCTTTGGCAAGGGATACACAAGTAATCAAATAAATCCAACTCTTGCTTCCCAATTAGTGTCCATCTCTCCCAAGTGCAACTCCTTCCCTTTCACTCTCGCCTCCAGTGTAGCGCGTGTCGTGATGGGAGTTCCGGCTCTTTTTAGAGAATATACTTTTTGGCTCGGCTCATTTAAAAGAGCCGACTCTTTCACATCCCAAACAGTTTTTCATATTTATTTTGCTGTATTACAAATATTATTAAAACATTAAGCACAAAATTTGTTGTTTTGATAATGTATTATGCTACTGTATTACAATAGCCTTGATTGTTTCAATCTATTGTACAGTAAACATTTTCCTTATTTAAACTTTTAAATTGTCATACTAACAAACCAGAGATGACTCATATTGACCAGTCATGAGCCTTTTTGAGTGAGGAAAATAGAAAGAGGGATTGAGCGTAAGGGTAAGGGGGAAAAATAGAAAGACAATAGCAGAGAAAGAGAGACAAAGAGAGAGAGGGGATATGAGAAAAAAAGAGAGAAAAAGAGGGCGGAAGAAAGAATGGATGAGAAGGATAAGGAGACAATGCTGTGGGAGAGAAAGAAAGAGTAGGGGGAGATAGAAGGAGAGAGAAAGATAGATAGGGAAAAGGAGATGGATAGAGAAAAAGAGAAAGAAAGGAATAAAGTAAGAAGAAATATAGATAGAGGGAACAAAAGGGAAAGAATGATACAGAGAGAGCAAAATAAAGAGAACCAGATAGATGAAAAGAAAAGAAAGAAAGAAAGAGAGACAAAGATGGAAGAAGAGAGTGAGTTAGCAAGGGAAAGACACCAAGCAAGAGAGAAAGAGAGACAGACAAAGAGAGAAAGGGAGAGAAAGGGAGAAAAAGAGATGTTAAGAGAAAAAGATGAAAATAGAGAATGAGTGGAAAGAGATGGAAAACGATTAGAGTGCTAGAGAAATATATGAAGAAAGAGAGAGAAAGAGCAAGAAGAGTGAGAAAAAAGAGAGAGGGAATGGAAGACACGGTGATAAAGATAGAGAGATATGTAGAGAGGTCGGGAGAAACAGAGAAAAAATGAATTGGAGAGAGTGACAAAAATGGAAAATAAGAGGGAAATATAAAGGAATAAAGAGAGAGAGAGAGGGCGTTTAGAAGGGAGCCGACTCTTCCTTGATCGACATCCCGCTCCCGTCGTTCACTTCCAAGAGCCTTCTCATCAAGACGTCTCGTTCGCGAACGACAGATCACGCACCCTGACTCCGCTCGCTTTGCTACTCATGAGTGTCAGATCTTGCAGAGAAAACGTGTCGTGTTGCTTGTGTGATGATGAGGATGCACGGACGGTAAAGGGGCTGAGTCAGAGGGGGTCGCTTTGCCTTCCGCTTTGCCTTCCTCTTACCTTCCTCTTAGCCTTCTTCCTCTGGTCTTCCTCTCCTCAGGATCCTTCCTTCCTCTGCCGCCATGGAGCTCCGATTGGCTCCATCTGAATTGCAGCACAGTCTATGGAAAGGCTCGAGGTAACAACCGCCGTGTCATTGCTCAAAGATCACATTTTTGAAGCACAATCATTTTGGACTTATATGCACACAGTGCGATTGCGGTCATTTGTATTGTGCTTCGGGGATGTTGCATCGGGCATCTATTGCTGGAGGCTTCCTGGGTGGTGTACACAATTTCCTTGGTCATCATGTTTACGAGGCATAAGTGATTCTGCGTTAGACACAATTCCATTAATGCACTATTGAGTGATGTCTCTCGTTGCCAGCTGCAGGATTCCATCGACTGCTTTCATAGTATTTGGACTTAAGAGCAGATTTCTGAACCTGGCTCCTAAAAACATGGCAAACTATTCATTGTTTGTTTGTATTTTTATTTTATTTTTTCAAGATGGCGGCGCGCACGAGCGCAGCGGCTTCACATGTTACTCCAGTAAATCTTTTTACTCTTAGTGTTCTTTTATCTCTCATCTTTTTATAACCTTATCTTCTCTGTTGCTTTATCTTCTTTTTTTCTTTTATCCTCATTGTGAATATGTGATACTGGAGTGCCATGCCCAATTTCGTTGTCACAATATGTCAACCCATTTTGTAACAATGACAACAAAAGTATATTCTATTCTATTCTATTTTCAAACGTTTAAATCAGCTATGCTTACATGGTCTACTGTTATGTTTTGGTTTATTTTGTGATCTGTTGGATCCCGAACAGACGGAGGACCCAGACGCGTAACATTTTCATACAAAGTTTATTTTACGGAAATGGGCAAGTCATGCGCGTGAACATTAACGCCAGTGATTTGGCGATCGCTGGGCAGAAGAAGTTAGACAGAGAGGTCAGGTGTGGGAAAACAGGAAGTCAAAGGCAGACGAGATCGAAACCGGACCGGACAGACGGGATTGATACCAGATACAGGATACATGAGCAGATACCGGACGGGACAGGACAGTCGGGATCGATACTGGAGCAAGATACTGGACAGGACAGGACCGATGGGTTTAATACTGGATACTAGATACAACAGCAAGATACCAGACAGGGTGGGACAGACGGGATTGATACCGGATACTGGTTACACGAGCAAGATACCGGATAGGACGGGACATACGGGATTGATACAGGATACAGGAGCAAGATACCAGACAGGACGGGATCGATACCGGATACTGGATACAACAGCAAGATACCGGACAGGCCGGGACAGACGGGATCAATACCGGATACTGGATGCTGGAGCAAGATACCGGACAAGGTCAAAATACACGTCTTGCAAGTGCAGAGGTTCGTTGACGGACTGACAAGGAGTGAATGAGAGCATTGAGTTTAAATAGGAGGGAAGCCAATCAGGCAACGATCAGCAGCTAGCGCCAAACGAGCGGGCCCAAGTAAGGTCAATGGGCAACCGTAACAATCTCGGATAGATAGATTGTTAGATTGAAATCAAAGGCATGGACAGATGGGAGATCCCCCCCACCACTATAGAGAAATCACTGTTTTGTCCTCAACAACGGATTACTTGAAAACATGCCAAAACTAAACCTTCGCCTTTGATTTAATTATATATATTTTTAAATGTTTTTTTTCTTTCAATTATGTTGTAAAAAACACACAACACTAACTGTACAAATCACCTAAAAGGAAAAACGTGTTGAAGCCAGTGGATTTCAAGAGAATTATCCTAAAAATAATATTATCATGTCTTAGGTCATTGTTAGTCATTTGTTGGTCAATTTGTAAATGATTTCTTGTTTACATTTTACTGTTTCTGAATATTTTTATCATCCTCATGATTGTATAATGTCGTTATTTGAAACTTCTTCATTTTTTTGTCATAATCATGTAATAACTTGAGTTGCGTTTTATTTTGTAGTCAGAAGCGGCTTTAAAATCAATTGTTGGATCCATCCCTTTTTTTTCTTTGAGTGTAATACCCAATGAGAGACGGGAAACATTAATTTTAGCTCTTAAAGAGATGTGTAAGCTAGAACATTCCTGAGTGCCCGTTCTGAAGATCACATCAAGTGAAGTCCAGTGTTAGCCCCTTTGAACAAAATTATATTGATATCCTCATGCAAAGGTTGAGCGGCTTGAGCATGACTTCTCCAAGGATTATTATGTTATGAACCGGAACTGGAGGAGAACCCAAATGCGTGACGTTTCTCACACAAGCTTTTATTTTATTGCCCCATTTCCCGTAAAACCCAAACGCCAGTGATTTGGCGATTGTTGGGCGGAAGACGTAAGACAGCAGTCTGGCGTGGAATGACAGGAAGCCAGCGGCCGACGAGATCGATACCAATTGCACGAGCAGATATCAGACAGATGGGGTCGATACCTGACAGGACGGACAGACAGGATTGATATCAAAACTGAATATTGAAATTAAACAGGACAACCTAGACTGGAACAAAACTGAAGATCGATATTAATCGGGACAAAATAGACGGGAACAATACCGGGCAGGAAACCAGACAGAGTCAAAAACCTACGTCTTGCGGGTGCAGAGGTTCGGTGATGGACTGACAAAGGGTGAATGAGAGCACTGAGGTTAAATACACAGGAAGCCAATCTGTCAATGAGCCGCAGCTGGCGCCAATTGGGCACCATGGCAACCGCGACATATTAAGCCATCATCAGCAGAACAGTGCTCTGGGACTGTGGGACTTATTTTATGTTTCACTTTGCAATCGATTCACAATCAGCTTAAAATTGATGGTAAACCACCTCAGTCTTTGCATTTGTGAATGATTTCCTTCTCCCTCTCTCTCTTTACCTTTTTAATAACCCGCATGTAAAATTAAAAACACAGAGGAAGAAAAGCCGTCCATAGATAGGTAGTCCAATAACCCAATGATAGGAAAAAGAAGGAAAGTGTCAAGAACTGGATCAGTACCCAATCGCGTGACATTTCTCACACAAGCCTTTTGTTTTACAGGAAATGGGGAGTCATACACGTTATGCAGCAGTCTGGCGTGGAATGATAGGAAGCCAGAGGCCGACGACATCAATACTAATCGCCCAAGTAGATATCAGACAGATGGGGTCGATATCGGACAGGACAGGACAGACAGGATTGATAATGACACAGGATATCGAAATTAAACAGGACAAACTAGATGGGAATGAAAACTGGAA
The DNA here is from genome assembly GCF_059441175.1 of Urocampus carinirostris. NCBI lineage: Eukaryota > Metazoa > Chordata > Actinopteri > Syngnathiformes > Syngnathidae > Urocampus > Urocampus carinirostris. Next base: position 23,383,078 of record NC_142358.1, on the reverse strand, counting down.
ACAGGGCAAAAATAAACGGGAACAATACCAGACGGGAAATACCAACAGGAAACAGGACCGAGTCAAAACCCACGTCCTGCGGGGCAGAGGTTCGCTGATGGGCTGACAAAGGAAGAGTAAGAGCACTGAGCTTAATTAGACGGAAAGCTGATCCATCAACGAGCTGCAGCTGGCGCCACACGGGCGGGGCCAATTGGGCACCATGGCAACCGTGACAGAAAGTCTTTGAAGACAAAAATGGAAACAGTCTTTTGAGTACGGAGGAAAAAAAGAAAAATGGAGTAGTCGTTGTGCTGGGCTTATTTGCGCATTTGAATAATTAGAAATGTTTCATAAAATCCATATGTTTAGTTATAATGCTAGCATGTTAGCAAATATTGATTGATACCTGCTTTTACAGGTAGGCGTGTATATGTTGCGGTATGATGGATCATGTGTGCAAGAGAAGATGGTCATCTGGCTCCCAGGCTGTGGTGCTTCTTCACACACTGGCATTTTCATGGGCAGGTGATGTATTTTGATACTTGATGGCTTCCATGAAATGTCCAGAGTAGAGTGGCAAGAATACATGCTTTCCCTCATTTCGTCAAGCTAACGAAGACACAGTGTCTTGCGAAAGTATTTGGTCCCCTTGAACTTTTCAAACTTTTGCTACATTTACGGCTTCCAACATAAAGACAAAAAAATGTACATTTCTGTCAAGAGTTAACAACAAGCAGGACACAATTGTGAAGAGGAACACATTTGATTGGAAATACGTGTTTGATGGATGACAACTGAATCGTGAGGGAAGCTATATTATTTAAGCCCCATTGCATTCATACTTTGTAGTGCCATCTTTGACTGCAATTAGAGCTGAAGACCCTCGAGGTGTATTTCCGTTTTGAATTATTTGCCCACTCGTCCTTGCAAAATAGCTTGAGCTCAGGGAGCTTGGATGGAAAGCATTTTTGATTAGCAATTTTCAGGTCCGCACACACTAGGGCTAGACTTTGATTTGATTGTTTTTTTGGTGAACTATTCCATTGTAGTTTTAGCTTTATGTGTTTGATCATTTTCCTGATAGAACGATAAATCTCCGTCCCAGTCTCAGGTCTTTTACAGACTTTTACTGTTTTTCTTCCGGACCGGTACTGTATTTAGCTCCATTTGTCTTCGCTGTTCCTACAAAGGACCATGAGGCCACTATGTTTAACAGTGGGTTCAGGGTGATGAGCTGTGTTGCTTTTACGCTAAACATTTTGTTTTGCATTTTTGCCAAAACACTACATCAGTGGTGCCCAAACTATGACCCACGAGCTGGAAATGGCCCATTGTGGGATCTAATCCTCTATTACGTTGGTTCAGTCTGTTCACATGAGAAAACAAATACTGAAGTCTGATTTCAGATCGGAGTGACACTTATTTAGCTTCTTGCAAGAAGGACACCGGCAGAATGCAGCCTGACGAATGTGTGTCTTAGTCACCGTTTGTTCCTCCATTTTATGCCGTTCCAGTCGTGAGAGTGCGAAATAGGATATGGCTTGAAAGGAAACCAGCTTCTCTCGGACAATATTATCAGGATATATCTGTTTGAGAACAACCCAGCTCATTTAAACTCAGGCACAGATGGCCGGATGCTGTTTTGCTATCCTGAAGAAACTTAACTAGAAAATCTATCTTTGAAGATAGCAGGATACGTTTGGGACATTGGGTTTTATCAGCAGAAGTGCAGTGAGACCATACACTGTCCTTATGGTTTGAATATAAGGTCACATCACCCTCAGCGAATCTGAATTAATAACATAAAAAGACACACATTTATAGTTTAATTCACCCTCCACATTTGGTCCAGCACCCTGAACAATACCAGAGAGCCTTTTGAATTAATTTCTCATATACCGTATCAAATCGAAGAACTCAATTTCTTGGTGCACATTTTTGATAGTAAAATGAATTGAACCAGTGTTGTAGCGGTGCACTACCAGTGATATAGATGACATGGAATATTGTATTGAATATGGCATCTTTTTTTTTTAATATACAAAAAAGGGGTTCGTGCATTATTATTCATCCCCTTTATTTTTAGCACAGCAGACTCTCTTCAGAAGTTCAGTGAACATCTCTGATAAATTAAACAAAGAACGTCCGGCTATCAGTTCTCTCCCTCAAATTCAGGCGCTCTTGGATCACGCAGCAGGACAACGAAACACACCAGCAAGTCCACCTCTGAATGGACAAACAGAAAATGAAAGTTCTGGAGTGGCCAAGTCAAAGATCAGGATTTAATACCATTGAGATTCTACAGTGCAACTTTAAATTGGCAGTTCACGCTAGAAAACCCTCCAATATGACAGATGAGAAACAATTTAGCAAAGAAGAGTGGGCCCATAGTCCTCCACAACGTTGTGAAAGACTCATTACCAATTATTGTAAATGTTTGATTTGTATTGTTGCTCCCAAAGGTGGCCCAACTCGCTATTAAGTTCAGGGGGAATTTACTTTATCACCTAGGGCCAGATACACTTTGATTTTTGTAGTGCCTTAGATTGAATCGAAATGTAAAAACTGCATTTTGTATTTCTTTGGGTTGTCTCTGTGTGATACAAATCAAGGACATCCAATATTGGTTCGATGATCTGAAATCTTTGTGAGTGATGGATATGCAAAAAAAACAGGAATCAGGAAGAGGGCAAGTGTTTTTTTATGGCACTGTAATTCGCAAAACAATATTCACAATCTCGATGAAGAATCTCTCTCTCTCTCCCTCTCTCTCTCTGTCTGTCTCTCTCCTGTTCATGTCCAATCCTCAGGTGCTGTTGAACCCGCCCCTAAAATCGATGGACATCATCAGGCAGCGATGACGTTAATAGAAAACTCCATACACAGGTTCAACTGTCATCATGATGGTTTAACTCCTCACCCACCCACTTTACTAACCTGGTACCGCAACGGAGAGAGACAGAGGCCGATGTCCCCCAAAGGGGGTCGAGTGAGGACAACCCAAAAAGACTCCGAGATCACAAGACCAGGATCAGATCGCAACAGCACCTTTTACCTGCGGGCCAAAAAGTGGGACCGAGAGCTGGTTTGTGTGGCATTGAACCCCAAATCAGGGGACAACTACAATGCCAGCGTTACGCTCAACGTCCAATGTGAGTTGATGAAAATTACTCTAATATTTTTTATTGTAGCTCTGCTAGGCGTGGCAATTGAGACTTTGATAGTTTAGTAAACACTCAAAATAAGGAGAGAAGTCCTCACTGAATTGTTAACTTGCAATGACAACAGAAGAGGACTGTAAAAGAAAACCTAACGATGCCAATTTTTACATCTGTTCTAAAAGCCTTCCAATGTGCCCTTTCTCTGGTGTGGAAATCAAAGAAAAGCAACATAATCGGTGACAATATTATGAAAAGTTGCATAATCGTCAAAATGACAAACAATAGTGAAGAATAAGTCAAAATAACAAATTGGAATCCTACACAATCTTTTTCGCAGGTTGTCCAATATATCCATCCATTATCTGCACCGCTTATCATCAGTAGGGTTGCGGGGGTGCTTGAGCCCATCCCAGCTATCTTCGGGCAGTGGGCAGGGGATACGCTGAAATGGATTCCTGCCAGTTGCAGGGCACACAGAGACAGATGACTCACTCGCTCATTCACACCTAGGGACAATTTGAACTGGCCAATTAACCTGACAAGCATGTTTCTGGCATGTGGGAGGAAACTGGAGTGCCCGGATGAAACCAATGCAGGCACAGGGAGAGCTGGCAAACTCCACACGGGAAGGCTGAGGTAGCTGAACTTGAACCCTGAACCTCCGCACCATGGGGCTGCGCGCTAACCACCCACCCGTTGTGGCGCCATTTAACCAAATAAAAAAATGAAAAAATAAAATAGAAAAATACTATTGTAAAATCTTTACATTCCAAGGTGTTTTTGAAAACGTGAAGCTTTATTTTCGCATTATTAATTTTAAATAGATTTCTAGTTGTGAAATAGAATAAAAGGAAAATTTGTTATACAAAACTGAATTGGAAAATATGCTTTAACAAACAACACTACATGATATTTTAGTCAAATGAGCTAATAATTAAATACATTTTGTTGAAAAAATGCCTTTTGAATTTGATTTTTGCAATTGATTGATTACAGAAGCTGAGACATTAAAACCTTTTATGGGCTTCGGCTGAGCATGTGATGGTAATTCAATTTTATGCTAAATGTATTCCTGTAGTAATATAATTTAATATACTCTGAAACAATTTGAGGTGGTTAAAATGAAGTATATGTTAAGTTTAAACTTCAGTGAACATTTAAAATAAGGAGCGAAGACATCAATGGAGCACAGGGAGAGAGCCTTCAGATAAGAAAGTCCAACTTGTTCTAAAAGCCCCCCATGAAAGTATAAAGTTTATATTGGGTGTAAAATATAAAATATATTATAAAAGGCATACTTAGACCATAATTTCCCCCACACCAACTAAATTAATCCACAAAATGTTTGGTTTGTGTAACTACAGTATTAACTCAAAGGGGGGCAAACGTTTTGCAACACCTACTTTTGTCTTTTTTTATCAGTTAGTACAATAAAAATAAGATTGGCTTAGGGGCAGCACGGCGGCGCAGTGGTTGGAGCGTGTGCGGCACAGTTCTGAGGTCATGAGATCGAACCTCCTGTGTGGAGTTTGCATGTTCTCCCCGTGCTTGCGTGGGTTTCCTCCGGGCACTCCGGTTTCCTCCCACATTCCAAAAACATGCATTTCATGTTAATTGGCCGGTCCAGATTGTCCCTAGGTGTGAATGAGCGAATTGTCTGTCCCTGTGTGCCCTGTGATTGGCTGGCAACCAGTTCAGGGTGTCCCCTGCCCACTGCCCGAAGATAGCTGGGATGGGCTCCAGCACCCCCGCGACCCTACTGAGGATAAGCGGTGCAGATAATGGATGGATTGATGGATGTTTGGTTTATATCTACAATTGTGTATCACATGTTTTTGATCCTTGGGAAATGTTTTGAGCCTGATATATGGCAATATGTCAAAAGTTCTTGGGTGGGCATTACTTTGGTAAGGCACTGTTTATACCATAGGGGCAAGGTCTGAGAAAAATGAAACTTAAATCAGTGGAAAAATCCGCCAGCTTCACACCAGTCCTTTGTCCAGGCTGTGTCTGGTTAGTACTGATAAAAAGCTAAGACTCTACCTAAATTAACATGTAGACCAGAGTCAAGACGGATTAAAAACGGAATCAGTGGATATATCATGGACTCAGGTGATTGTGTCTCTAAGAAAAGATGTATGGGCCCTGCAACCTTTCCAATATTAGTTTAGCCAATTGGTTGTTGGTTGTATCCCTTAACCCGTTATGGTTGTGGGGACACCATTTCCTGTAGTGTGTCTTGGGCAAGTCCTGGTGGCGGCCATTTGAAAAACTAGTGTTGTTGGAAAGCCAGCAGTACGTATCTTGTTTCGATCTCAGGTATTGGACATGTTTTGGTTGCCACACTTGGATATGCTGTTGCTCACTGTTGTTCTCAGAGATGCTCACAGACTTTGTGGGATTGCTGAGAATCGGAGAAGCCTGTAATCCTGTGTTTCCATCTCTGAGTCATCCCTTCCCTGTGTCTTCCAGTTCAACCCGAGATCGTCAGGTTCAGTGCGCACTCCAGCGACACTTCGGACCCGGGACTATTGTTAGTTCTCTATGCACTGGTCCAGTCCAACCCGCCCGCCACCTTTACCCTGACGGACCAGTCGGGCTTCCTGGTGGCTAACGTTTCCGAAATCCTCATCCGGGACTCGCATGGCTACCCCTGGTTGACCAATCACACGCTGAGAGTGTCTCTCAGCCGTCTGGCCGGAAACATCTCGCTGAATGTTAGCAACGGCTTGGGCACCGCACTAAGCAACCTCACGCTAGCAGGTCTCTGCTGCAGATTTGGATTCCTTGTCGAATTTAATTTCAGACTCTAGTAATATCTGAGAGCAAGAAAGGAAAGAAAGAAAGAAAGAAAGAAAGAAAGAAAGAAAGAAAGCAGGAATAGAGATTTTTTAAAATGCTGTAATTTTTGAGAGGGCTTGGTTTGAATTTATCTGAGCACCCCCAAAATAGCTCAGAATTTCAGGACACTATGTTTTTAACTTTGTCGCCATCATGTGGATGTTATGGAAAACATCGCTAAAGCAAGGGTTAGCTACTCAAAATGTTGAAAGACTAATATTGGACAAAAAACAAAACATAACATAACTGTAGTTGCAAAATAGCCGTATAAGGAAGAAAACACAATCTATCTACCGTAAATTCCGGACTATAGAGCGCACCTGATTATAAGCCGCTCCCACCACATTTTCAGAGTAAAACCATTTTGTACTTACACAAGCCGCACCTGTATATAAGCCGCATGCGCCCACATTAAAAAATGTAACACAAACACAAAATTAACCACTTTAAGTACCGCGATTGAAACTCATTAAAGTACACAGTCCAAAAATCACAGCCGGCCAAATTAACGGAAAATGATACCGGTACTTAAGGTTTGATGCAGACCTGCAGAGTCCTGTTGAGAGTAATCCAAGGAAAAAAGTGTATATTTCCAAAGGTAAGGATGGGAAAAATATAAATCCACTGTTGTCCGCCGCGTCCATAAACAGGTCTGTCTGTTCCTCACCTTTACCGGTCCCCACTTCCCGTCACCCCGCGTTTGTTCCGCCCCTCCTTTTTCATTCACCTGTGCAAAACATATCAGAATGAGTGTCTAAAATAAATACAAATAAATACATTACAAAAATATACAGTTGCAAATACATATTACACATGGTTACACATATTTACAAAGAAAGACGGTACACCGAGAGAGTTTTCAAAGCTTTAATGATAATAATATAACTTTCATCCCAAACAGTGTCTGTGACAGGGCAGTTAATGGTAGCAACACGCTAGCAACACGCTCGCAACACAGTAAACGGTTCTGTCAAAAAAACATACCGTACTTGTAAAAATCACGGTAAACCATCCTCATCTTCCTCCTTAGAACTGAAGCCATCAAAGACGTCTTC